>NC_056743.1:1191534691-1191627191 GCF_019279795.1 Protopterus annectens | reverse complement strand
TAGTTCTTAAATGTTACCAGGTTAGCTGAGATCACAGTGCTGATTTGTATTATGAATGAGACAGCTCTGCGGTCTGACCTTACTAAAGAGGACACTGCATGGGGGGGGGTGGAGAGGGTTGTTACAGCATTCTTCCATGTTTGTGAGTAGGTTTGCACCCCAAGTGGGTGTATTGACTATCTGGTTTAAGATGTTTCTGTTTACAAAGTCAAGGAATCACTGGGGCTGTACGTTTGGTGTCATGTAAGTATCCCAGTTTATAATGGGGTAGTTGAAGTTAAGCTGTCAATGAATATGGTATTGGGTTAAATGGTGAGGGCCTCCAGTAAGTCCAAGAGCGAGTTATGGGTTTCTTGGATCATAGAGGGTGACCTGTATCTTTCAAGGATATGATATTGGACTTAGCCAATGGAACTCTAGAGATGGAAACTGGGCCGGCCTTAGGTAAATTGGCAGCCTAGGGAAAAAGGGCCCAAGGTGCTGCCTCAACTCCTGCCAAACCCATTCTGGCCTACTCACACTATCCAGATTACTTTTTCCTTCTTCTTCTTTCTTTTCTTCATACTTTTCTTAATCTTCAGTTTTTCCTGCAGTTATTTCATTAATTCTGCATTTCACTGATTCATCATGATTATCATCAACTCCTTTTACCCATTTTCTACATGGGGTCGGGGTGCTGTGTCACTTGTCACAATCTCGCCATAAAAGAAAAATTATGTGTAGAAAAAATACTAATATGTTTTGCTAAACCATTATCCTCTCTTAGCCTTTTTGTTAGTCAACCAGTATCCCTTCCTAGTCCAATCTGTCTTCTCTAGTTTCCACTTTTTTACTGCACTCCTTCTTTTTTTTGATGACTTCCTGGACTTCTGTATCCCATCACCAGCTGTATGTACCTTATTGCCATACCTGGTTCTGTAGCCCTTACACATGCTGTTTTTGAGGTGCTGCCATTCTTTTTAACTGCATCTATTTCCTCTTCTTGAGGTTCTAGAGCCTTGAGTAATTCCTTGAACTCTTCTTCTTTCTCTCCAGTCAACTTTCAGATCCTCAGCCTGGTGTCTGTTGACCTTAGAGCCTCCTCTGTCCACTGCTTGCAGCTGATTGTGGCAACCAATAGTTTATGCTGTGGGCTGATTGTTTCACTGGGAATGACTTTGCAATTACTAATTCTACCACAGTGCCCTTTCCTTACTATGAGAAAGTCTACATGAGTTGTATGTTGAACATTTTTTCATGTGATCTTGTGACTGTCTCTCTTTCTGAACCATGTGCTGGCTACCATCAAGCCATTTGCTAGACAGTAGTCTAGAAAGGCCTCTCCTTCTTTATTCCTGTTACCCAACCCATGTGAACACAGGCAGTCCTCATATCCTGTTCTGTCTGTCCCAATATGTACATTCAGGTCATCCATTATCAACATCAATTCATGTTGTCCTGCTTTATATAGTAGGTTCTGCAACTGCTGTCTGAATGTACTCCTTTCCTTGTTATCATAACCCTGCTGTGGGGCATAGGCTGAGATTATCACTGTTTTTTGAAGCTTCTCCCTTACCACAATTCCCTCACTATTTCTAGCTTGTCCTTCTCCTGAGTAGTTGACTCTGGATTGTAAGCCAAGTGGCTTTGCCGTATTGCCCTTCCACCTTTTCTCCTGGATATAGAGGATATCCAGACTCCTCCTTACCATCATATCATCCACTTCCAAGCTCTATCCTGTCAGTGAATCTACACTGAGAGTGACAATTTTTAGTTCATGTTTGGCAGGCTTCACTCAGTTGAGCTATCCCAGGTAACACAAGCTGGGCAACTAGACACTGGCCAGTCAGCAGCTTATTGACCCAGGGTTGCTGGGCTTTATGGCAGACACACACTGGCCAATAAGGGCACATCCATCCCTCCCACTGTTAGCATGGGTCCCTAGTGTAGGTTGGGTCCTCACCCCAACTGGCTAATACCCATGCCCATTTTTTGGTGACATTAGCCAACATGATCGGATAACATAGAGCCATATGTTTACACTGTTAAGCAGCTAGCCCTGCTACCATTCACAGTCTGTGATCTTTGTCCTCCTGTCTTGAGAATACTGCACACCATGGGAGATGAGCAAAGTTTATACAACTCTTACCCCTATAGAGGGCCATGAAGAGTCAGTGCTGCTGTTCACAGCTTCATTCTTTAGTGAATTTGTGATAGAAAAACTCAGCATGCTTTTCTGAGGTGGGAGAAACCCCTCAGAGGGGCAAGGAGAATGTACAAACTCCAAACAGACATTTGTCAAAGGTCAAGATCAAACCTTGAAGACCTTAACCATTATGCAATTTGGTCTCCTACCAATTCACTAATGCAACCTACATGTTTTATATAGGCAAAACTGTACTCCAACAGCTGAGGAGGAAACAACAGTATTAAACCATGAAGTTTCATCCAGTGATTGCCTGAATAAAATCCAAGATCAAAGAAGGAAATTTAGTCTTTCCCAGTATCCTTTCATGACATACTGACTAACCAAGACTATGCTGTAATAACTGCAGTAGAAATAACAGTATTAAGCTGGGAGTTGGGGGCTGCAAGGCCCCCAGAAGCCATAAGGTTTCTAGATGCTCCAAGATGCATTTTAGAGTTTTTTAAACAAACTTTTCATCTAACAACCGCTTAAACAAAAACCACGATCAAAGAAATAATTTTATTCTTTACCTTGTGCCTCTCAACTGTCCAGATTTTTGCAGAATGTCTGGAGTTTTGTTTCATATTTTTGGTCTGTTCTTCATAAAACTCGTGGTTTCCTGGCAAATTACTGATGACTGAAGCCACTAAACAATGGAATACATTTCAATTTCAAACTTCATATCTTCCAGAAAATACATGCCATAAATCATGTAATTTTAGCATTTTTAAAATATGCCTCTATTTTGGGCCTTTGTTCCCACATCATTTTAGGCTTTGTCCAGATTTTTTGCACTAGAAGGTTGAGAGGTACGATTTACCTGCATCCTTTCATTACATACCAACAAACACGACTACAATGTAATAAATGCAGGGGAAATTACAGTATTAAGCCAGGAGCCACCAGAAGCCATGAGATTTCTAAATGCTCTGAGATGCATTTTAGAGTTGTTTTAAACAACCTTTCAGCCAATGACTGCCTAAATAAAAACCATGATCAAATGAAGAAATGTAATCTTTACCTCCATCCTTTCATTACAGATTACTAAGGCTGCACTGTAGTAACTGCAGTGGAAATAACAGTATTAAGCTGAGAGTTTAGGGACTGCAAGAACCCCAGAAGCCACAGCATTTCTAGATACTCCAAGATGCCTTTTAGAATGTTTTAAACAACCTTCACATTCAATGATTGCCTGAACAGAAACCATGATCAAAGAAAGAAATGTAGTCTTTCTCTTCAACTTTGTATTTTTTTTCCTGCATCCTTTCAACAAATCCTAACTGACCATGATTATACCATAATAGCTAAATAAACCAGGGGCTGTTAGGCACACAGAAGCCATAGGGTTACAGATGCTCTGAGGTGCATTGTAGAACTTTTTTTCCAAACTTTTAATCAAATGATGACCTGAACCAAAATCATACATATGGAAAGGAAATGTAGTCCTACTTTTTTGTTTACAGGAAGGTATAAATCATATCCAGATTTTAATGCTCAAAGCTAACCAACACCACTTTACAATAAACTTGTGGAAGCAAATGCTTGATACATATATCTAGGAATAGTACCTGCTCTCAACTCCACACTTCAAACTCTTCAAAATAGGTAATCACTTTCTATGTATCCCCCTCTGGTGTTAAACTGAGTATCAAGGATTAGGCCAGATAAAATCACTTTATCTAGTAGATTTAAGAGACTTTCTGTCTGATACCTTCCCTGTGGAAGGAATACAGATGCCTTGTTGAAGTTTCAAGTAGTTTATTCATTTAAGTAGGTAGATAGATGAGTGTTCCTGTTTTGTAGAAAAAGAACACTTGCCCATCTATGTATTTAACTGAATAAACCTACTTAACTGAATAAATGACTTGAAACCTCAACAAGGCATCTTTATTACTTCAACATAGAAGGCATCAGAGAGAGAGTCTCCTATATCTACTGTACAATCACTTGCATAAGTGCATAAACTCGGATGTAGCAGAAAGAATCAAAGCCAGGCCCCAAGTAAAAACAAGCTGACATGGTGGGCATCCAGCATCAACAAACTTTACAGTAAACACAAAACGTTGCTGCCCAAGAAAGCAAAGGCAAGGCCCCAACAATGGAAAAGCACCCTCCTCAGGCAAATAAGACAACTTTTCAAATCCTCCAAGGGCTCCTTTGAGAGAAATTTAGCATATACAGCCACGGATAATCATAAGGACTTTTGCAGCTATGTACATAACATAAAGGGTAGGACCCAAGCATTTGCAGAGCTAGTGGCCAACGGCATCACATACACTGACTCCACAGAGATAGCAAACCTGCAAATAGATAGGTTTGATGAAAACTTCACTCCCTTATCCCCAACTAACTTACAACAAACCTTCCCCCAAACACCCTATCCACCCTACGTATCTGAAGAGCAGGTCCTCAAAGACTTGTCTAAGCTAAAAACACAGCCTCTATGGTACCAGCCAACATCCCAGACTGTCTTCTAAACAGGTTAAAACATGAACTAGCATCACTGATAAGTACCCTTTTCAATCATAGCCTAACCACCGGCTTTGTTCCTGCAGAATGGAGAACAGCAACAGTTAATCCCCTCCACAAAGGTAGTCTAGCAACAGACCTGTGGAATTACAGACCCATAAACCTGATCAGCCTCATCTGTAAGGCCATGTAATGTATCATTATGGACCTCATAAATAAAGACATAGGTGACCTTCAAACCCTGAATCCTACCCAATTTGGCTTCATGAAGGGCAGATCCTGCTTGTTAAATCTGGTGGATTTCTTTGAAAAATGTAACCAAGGCCATTGATGAGGGCAAATCTATGCACACAGCATACCTTGCTCTGGCAAAGGCTTTTGACACAATCCCACATTCAGGCATTAGCGATAAACTTAGAAAACTGAATGCAAACTGGCTCACAAACCGGACACACACTATCAAAGTGGCTGATTCCACATCAGCCAGCAGACTTGTTACCAGTGGGGTGCCACAGGGATCAGTGTTGGACCCTTTACTGTTTGGCATATACTTCTTAGAAGTTCAGGTCAAAACTAAGGGGTTGTGGCTGACCAAGTTTGCAGACGACTGCAAGCTAGGTGCAATCATTGAATCTCCAAATGATGTCAGTATGCTCCAGGAGGGTGTCACACACACCAATTACTAGTGTATTAGTCACGGTCTCAAACTGAATAAAGGAAAGGCATCATCATTTCCTTAGGCAGCGTGTCCTCTCACACTATCAGATAAATAACAATGCTCTAAGTACCCATGAAGTGGTAAGGGACCTGGAATCACAAGTTGTCTGTGACCTTAACTTCAACCACCATGTGTCTACTGTAGCAAGGAAAGCTTTCTATGTAGCACATTTGATTAGTAAAGGCATTGCCTTGAGAGCAAAAGAAGTTATAACCCCCTTGTACTCGACACTTATCTGGCCCATAATTGAGTATAACTCCCCATTTGGCATGTACTGTACTAAGCACCTGCAGCAATTAGAGAGACCTCAGAGATTTCTAACAAAGAAGATCAAGGGGCTCCAGCATGTGCCTTACACAGACTGACTAAAGTCCCTGTCACTATACTCCATATCATATAGACTTCTTAGGAGAGACTTATGCCTGGCCTACAGAGCAATCCAAGACCCAAACCTAATGAACGTATTGCATATCCATAAATCAAACAGGATTAAGGATACCCATTCCGGGGACATAAATATGGCCTGCGACTTAAAGAGGACATGCTGGAAGGATAAGATTATTTCTCCCAGTGACTGCCATGTCTTTGGAACAGGCTAGCAATTCATGTGAAACTATGATACTGTTCAAGAAGAACCTGCACGAGTGGATGGAGCACTGTAAATTCTTACAGGGAATAGAGCCCACAACCCTCCTGCACACGGGCAGTCGTTACTAAATGCAGTCTTGGATATTGACTAATATTTCTATGATATTACATTGGGATGAAATGGCTATGCTTAAAATGACCTCCAGGTTGATAGCCTATTAATCTCCTATGATCCTATATCTGGTAACTAAAGTGATCTTATTTGGACTAATCCTTTGTACTCTGTTTCTTGTTAGTCTTGTCACCTTTTGAGTCACAGGTGGGATACCAGACTTCACTGGATTATCTCTGTCTTCTGGTTAAAATGGGATTAAAATTAAGGCATAAATGCCTACAGTCATATTTCAAGCTGCTGCCATCATATTTATATACAGCATGCCTCCTCATCCCTTACCCTCAAAAGGCAGCCACCTTCTGTGTACCCTTCTGATGTCAGACTGGGACAAAACTGAAAAGACAAACAGAATAGAACATATTTAATGTCAGACATATATAAATGGCCTGCTTATTCACTCTCCCCCAAAAGATAGTCATATGAAAATAATATGAAAAAGATGTTTAACTTGAGAAAAAAATACAGTAATGTTTATAACTTACTACTTCCAGAGACAGTGCAGTGTTCCTACACAAGCTATAGTGACCCTCCATGCACTTCTCTGAAGTTTGTGAGGATAGTTAAAGAATAATACAGCATGCCTCCTCATCCCTTACCCTCAAAAGGCAGCCACCTTCTGTGTAACCTTCTGATGTCAGACTGGGACAAAACTGAAAATGCAAACAGAATAGAACATATTTCATGTCAGACATATGAATGGCATGCTTATTCACTCCTCCAAAAGACAGACATATGAAAATAATATGAAAAAGATGTTTAACTTAAGAAAAATAAAAAAAAAATACATTAATGTTTATAACTTACTACTTCCAGAGATAGTAACCCACGGTGGTAGTGCTGCGGTAGCGTTGTCGCCTCACAGTAAGACACTGTCCGGTTCGATACTCAGCTACAGCGTCTTCTGCGTGGAGACATGCATGAATGGGCGTACCTTCGTTGAAGGTTGTGCGTCAGGGCTGGTAACTCGGCACGTAAAAATCAACTACCAATTATTAGCGGACCGGAGTTCCGCTGTGGTGACCCCTAACCAGGAAAAGCCGAAAGACTCAACAACTTCCAGAGATAGTACAGTGTTTCTACACAAGCTATAGTGACTCTCCATGTACTTCTCTGAAGTTTGTGAGGATAGTTAAAGAAACAATAATCACGCACTCCCCAGCCCAACATAAGATACAGTGACCTATTAGGTTTAGGATAAAGATTAAAGAAATAATGACATTGTCCCAGCCCACCACACAAGTACAGAGACCTTCTGGGTACACCTATGAGCAGGGCTGGTTTTAGCTTAGGTTTCGATTTATGGCAGAGGTGATTAATAAGCCCATGTCAAAATCCACTTATAGAGCTTTGGTGTGTGGGGGCCTCCAGCCTCCAGAAATTCTGAAGGTTTGGATATTTTATGATGCATTTATCCCTTATTTTTTGTGGGATGAGTTTTAAACTGAGCAAGTGACAACAGGTTCAGTTACTTTCATCCAGACAATCCTCAGCCATACCTCTCAACCTCTTAGAGCAAAAAATCTGAACAAAGCCTAAAATCATGGGGGGACAAATAGGGACAGATTTTAAATACTGCTCTTACAAACTTAAAAAGTTGATAGAATAATAGGTTTTGCATTCATTTTCTGAAGAATGTGGAGTCTTAAACTCAAATGTTTGTCATTATTTAATGACTTCAGTCCTCAGCTATTTGTCAGAAAGGTACAGATTTTAGGAGGATCACACCAAAAATATGAGGCAAAAATCTGGACATTCTGTGAAAATCTGTGCAGTTGAGAGGACACCAATGAGTTATAGCCACCTCTATGTACAATTCAGATGTAAGATCGTGATAAAAAGAGGATAACCATGCATTTCACCTTTGTTGCCACACATTAAAATACTGCATGTTGCTTCAACTACTCATATTAGTCCTGCAAAGCCAAAATAATAACATCAGGCAGCTAGTCATTTCCCTTCCCAGCAATTATGCCTTGGCTGTGCGTGCATATCAGGTGTCCCGTTAAGTAGTTTATCTTACTTCTCACAAATGCACAATGTAGTCCTGCTAGGCTAGAAAGTGGTTGTTTAAACTACGCAAATGACAAGAGGATCATATAATTTCATCCAGCCAACTCCAACCTCCACCCAGCAGTTAGAGCCATGACACATACTTCTCAACTGTCCCTGATTTTGACTCAAATTTCAGCCCTGTCCCTTTTAATCCCTCCAAAAATGGTGACTTTCATAGTAGTGATTAACACTTAATAAATAAACACAATAATTAGAGTTAGACATCTTTTTACTTCAAACATGCATATTAATTCACAGTTTCTTATTCTGGCAGTGTGTTAATAGTAACAGTAAAAATGTCTGTGATTATTTTGAATTTGTCCCCAGTTCTATTGAGATTTGTCCGCAATTCATTTTGAGCTATGTCTGAGGGCTATGTAATATTTTACCTCCACAGTCCACACGAATGAGGTAGTATACATTAAAATATCTCAATCCCATTTGCTCCCCTTAAATCACAAAGCCAGATAAATACTGACCAACATATCAGGTTGATTACTGCCAGCATCCATACCAAAAAAAAAATAGCACTTATCTAACCTCAACTGTCCACACAAATCACAAAAACAGAAATATTGCCAAAATATATGGTTGATCACTGCCAACACTAATGTAAAAAATACTTATCCCACCCCCACACCAATCCTTTCATCTCAGCTGTCCACATAAAGCCAAAATATTATAAAAAAAGTATCTGGTTGATCACTGCCAATGTTGTTTAAAAATAATAGTAACACTTACTCACCTGTCCACAGCCTTTCTTCAAACGTGCCCCCAGTTTTGCAGAACATCCCCAATTTTACTTCAAGTATTAAAAAATAAAAAAAAAAAACAAAAAACTCACTTCCGTCAGGCACACCTTTGCACCTACATTTGAATGTGGTGAGGTCTTCACTCTCATGACCTCATAATGTTTAAAAACATGATTTACTTTTTTAGGAACTGAGCACCTCCCCCTGGATCACTTTATGTTCCTAACTGACCTTTTTCCTTTGAGGTATATTATTTATTTTTTAGACCAAATAAACATTGCCCTAAAAAATAAATAAAAACTGAAAGAGTGTCCCTGCAAGAATGGCAGGCATGTCTCCCTAGACAATTGCCTACTTCAGCTAAGGCTGGCCCTGCATGGAGAAGCTGAGGTGCATCACCCTGTTTGACTAGTCTTTAGGTGAGTTTATTTTGATATGGATTAAGACACCTCCACCTTTGGTACCTGCCTGTGCAATAGCTGGCCTGAATGTGTGGAAGGCATTGTAGCCTTGCACACAGGTTGCTCTCCGCGGATTTAAACTATGTCTCAGTAACTGCTCAGATGTTCACATTCTTCTGGGTCAGAAGAGCCTAGAGGGAGTGGAGTTTCTTTTTTAGACTCCTGACAATGATCAGTAACACCTTTAGATTGTCTTGGGTTGGTTTTGCTGTGTTGGAAGGTTTGTCAATTTGGCATTTCCCCTAAAAAGGCACAGTGGGGAGGACAATATTTTAGCCAATATTCAAAAGCATAGAGCAGACAGGTCCAGACCATCCTTAACAAAGCAATGTGGTCTGTTGACCATATCCACCCATGCTGACAAATGTTGTACCCCCTTTGGAATTACACCAGAAACTAAGCCAGTTATTGACGTTAGTCATCTTTTGTTTATATCGTGGTATCATCCTTGGTGAAGATAGAAGGCTGCTTAATACTAGGCATATACCAGTCTGTGACACATAGCCTGAGAGTTTCACAATGTCTCTCTTCATATAGCCAGGGAGGTATGTCTCCAGTCATTTACATCTACATGGACTGTGACTGAGTCATACTGGTACTTGTGGTCTAATGGCTTGAGTGCATGGGTGATTTGGCAGATCCTGCCCTCTGATAGACTGCTGACCATGTTTTTCTTCTTATTCATTCTGGAAAGCAGGACATCTGTATGTCTTACAATGGAGTTTCCTATGATTAAAATATTAGGTAGTGAGGTGGCTTGCCCTATGAACTTTGTAATTAAGACTCTAAAGAGTGTGGCTGTATGTGTTATGTTGGGTGCTGTTTTGGTGGAGTGCTTTTGGGTTTGCTCAGGATTCTTTTTGTAGGATAAATGCCTAAGAGGTCTTTGTTTTTAGGAAGTTTGCTTAAGTGCCTCAGCGTATGTTAGTTTATGTGTTTGGTTAGTTCTATGTGTGATGGGTGTAAAGTTTACATTACTAAGAACTTGGTTGATTTTTTGAGTGCTTTTGTGTGAGAGTCTTGCATTTTCTAATATTGTAGCAATCTACAGAGTGATGCCTTGTATGCAACTCAGCTTTTAACAAATATCTATTAAACGGTCTGTAATAGGAAAGAGCTCTTTTTAATCTGTGAGGAATACAAAATGTATACAGCTTGTAGTTCTAGCTCTCTGATAAAGAATTGTGAGTGCTTTGTGTACATTTTACTGGAGAAACGCTGTTTTATCTGCTCCATTTTGTTTTCTGTATTATGAAATCTGCTTAGCCTGGTGTTTTGTTCTGTGTAGTAGATAGATACTTCAATTATTCCGGGTGCACATTTCACATGTTTTTTTCCCCCATTGGTTAATTTGTTTCTTGAGTGATATTTATATACACATAGAATATCTTTGGCTTTGTCTTTAATGATAAGACTCAAGGCCTGCAAAAACTACAAGCACTGCTAGTGACTCCCTGCTTGTTATTTTTCCCACCCACCATCCCATTCCTTGATCTGCTTTTTAAACATGATGATTTTTAAGCTGCCCACCCTTACTATAAATTGAGCTTTGTAAGCTCCTCCCTTTCTACACTGCTGTTTATATCTGGGGTTATTTATTTGCCTTTCCTTGTTCTTAGTTTGAAAAAAATTGCATTTGCCTCTCATTGCCAATTCTACTGCTTTGCTTGCTTAGAATTCATTATCTAGCAAGCTGTTGAATAAATAATGTATTTTACACTCTAGCAAGCTATTTTCTGTGTTTTTTTTTACATTAAGAGGACAGAGGATTTTCCATCTAGTGGCAGTGGGTGGTAGCCTGGTCTGTATAGGTTGGGAACACTAGAGATTCCTGCTTGTAGTTGTTTTATTGGCTGGAGGGCTTATTAATCAGCTTACCTTGTTTTTAGTGCCTTAATAAATTCTGCACATTTGAGTGGCTCTTTGCTCATTTTTACAAAGCAAAGTACTTTTATTGAATAATCACACTTTTATAAGCTGTGTAAAATACACGGCTGTTATCTTGGATTACTTATTGCCTTTCCTTAAGTTTAAGTTTGTTAGTGGTTGCATTGCATTCTGGACAGTCTTTTACTGTACTTTACATTAGCAGAAGTGGGATTATTCATCTAGTGGTAGTAGGTCTTTACCTGGTTTATTTCAGTTGGGAAGCACACAAAAGGGCTGAAAGTGTATTTTTTTTTATTGGCCAGAGGGCTCAATAGTCAGTTTCCTATATTTCATGTGCTGGTATAAATATGGCACATTTGCACGAAGCTGCTCACTGTGGCAATGCCTTGTACAAATGCAAACATCTAGAAACATTGCTTATTTTCATTAGGGTCTATATTAGATCAGCGAATGCTTAAAAAAGTGAACGCTGATCCATCGAACTTAGGTAAGCGAAAGCTTACAATCTCGAACTGTCAGAACAGCGATTTATTTCCTACGGAAAAAAATCGCTGTTCCAAAACACATACACACAACACAAGCACACCAAACAAACAGCAATCCACATACATACACCTAAAATCTCACACCTAACCGTACACTAAACTATACACATGCCACTAACTATCCACTTACCTTAACCCAAACCCTAACCCTAAGGTCCATCACTATCACACACTCACCTCACCCGCTCCCTAACCCTAACTCACCTAACCTACCCTAACCCTCACGTCCACACAATCACACACATACCTAACCTGCACCCTAACCCTAACTCACCTAACCCGCCCTAACACTAACATCCACACAATTGCACACTTACCTGAACCCGATCCGTAACTTTCCACCACAACACTGAAAATACTGAAGCAACAGAAACAGACAACTGAATTCTTACCTTAGGAAAAAAATCGAGTTTCTGCTGCTTCAATATTTTCCACTTTTGCTTACCTAAGTTTGATGAATCAGCGTTCGCTTTTTAAGCATTCGCTGATCTAATATAGACCCTTTTTATTATACTGTGAAAGTAGGTTAATGTGCTATTTATTCTTCTTCAAAGTTTAAAGTTGCATTTTCAAACTGCTGTAAGGACTGTTGTTCTTCACTAAAATACATTTTATCTAGTGTTTCTTAGTTGATATTAGGAAACTGTTTGAGGTTCCTTAACATTTGGGCACCAAACTAGTCATTTTACATTAAGAGGGTCAAAGTCTACACTGTTGGGGCAGAGGGCTTATTTCACCTATCTGAGCTGGGAATTGCTGGTGGAAAGCTCATTGAGTGCTTACCTGACTGGCCTTAGGGAATAGTTAGTGTGAAACTTGTTTTTTTCTGATCATATATAAGCCTAAGTAAAAAGTATAATCCAAGGCAGCGAAGAGCAGCAAGAAACAGCAATGAAGCCAAAGGTAATCTCCACAAAAAGTTTATTCAAACACACGACATAAATTTCTCCAAGTCCTTCTCTCAAGCGCTTTCGCTCAGTGCAATACTGAGCTTTGTCAAGATAAAAATGCAGGGCAGAACAACCTTCTTTGTAAGTCTCTTAATGAGATCATGTGCTTCGTTAATTAAAACCAGTCAAGTTACAATTAAAATAAATTGGTGACCAATTTAAAATTAAACAGCAAGATGTTGTATGAAATACATAAAAATCATAAATAAAATACATTTTGTTAAATATGTTATAGTTGAAAAATATGTTATTTAAAAGATATGTCATTTGAAAATTACAAAGCATTCGTGTATAAATAAATAAATATTGTTATATGTTAATGTCCCATGAAACCACATTTGTAGTGATTGATTCTTATAACACTGTTTAGTGTGCAATAAATATTACAATGGGGTACCAAGAATAAATGATGTGAGTAATAAATAGTAATAGATAAAAATCAAATGTTAAAAATACAAGAATTAAAAATAAAAATAATAATCAAGTATTAAGTGTTCAAACGTTGTTACATAGATTATATTCCTATACTCAGAATAAATATAAATATAAAATACAAATAATTTGATACAAATAAGTAATGTTGATAATCTCTTACTAAATGCTGTATGCTATAACTTAGCTCTTCTTAGTTTTAAAACACTACTTAAATTTGTGTAGTCATTTAACCCTGGCCATTTAGCTGCATCCAGTCTTAGTTGCCATATAAGCTCCCTATATTCCAATTTAGTCTCCCAGTCACCCCCTCTCTTGTCGGGTGTTATCTGGTCTAACACAATGAACTTGATTTCCATATCTGGGCAGGACAAAGAGTGTTTATAAAAAGCATTGGTCTCTTTTTTCTTGGAAATATCATAGAAATGCTCATAAAGTCTTCTCTTTAGAGTCCTTTCTGTTTTCCCAATATAGAAACTTTGACATTTTATACATGAGCCTAAATATACAACATATTTTGCATTGCAGTTAGAATACCCATTAGACCGGAATAGATATTTCCTAGATGGGATGTATATACTATGATCATTCAATATAGCAGTGCATTGCTTGCACATTCCACATTTATAAGTTCCTTTCTTGGATCTACTACCAGTGGTATTCGTCATTTCTTTTCTTTCAAATAGCTCTTTCATGTTAGTACCCCTGCGTCTAACAAATGTGGGTTTAGTTGGAACCTTTGTTGAAAAATCATCATGCAATGTAAGAACTGGCCAATACCTTGTTATTGTTTCCTCTAACAGGTCAGAATTGCTGGAAAATGTGTGTATGTAACTAGTTTGTTCTAGCTGCTGTGTGTTCTTATGCAAGTTATCCACTTGCGGTAACATGCATCCTAAAAGTGGTGGGTATTTTTCTTCTCTACATGCGGAAATATATAAGCCTCATATTTGCAAGAAGCTGGTCTTCATGCAGTAGCAGTTACCGGTGCCTTGTATACATGCAATCACCCAAAGTTAAAATTTCCCTATAAAAACCACCTCGGAACTTTACCTCAGTCCCACATTACTCACTGGGAAACTAGTTTGCATGTTGAGCAGCATTTATGCATTTAGTTAGGACTATTTAGGCCTACCTTACCTTATTATAACACCCAGGACTATTGCTGCTCAGAGAACATCTGATTTGGCTGCTGTGCAGCATCGCTGGTTAGGTTAGCTGCAGACTACACCAAGTAATAAACCATCCCTTGTCTGGTTATAAGCACCCTTCACTCCTATCCCTTGCAAGTACACATTAGGACCTGCAACCATGGATGGGCACATTCCTGCTATTGCTGCATCTAGCTTGGATGACATGTGCATCCTGAGGCAATGTAACAATTGCCTTATGTACACTGACAACCATTAATTCTTGAACAGAGAAATACAGTATGTGAGAGATGCACTTACACATTGACACTGGAGGCTAGACTCTTACATACAGACACAAAAAGCAAACAGGTTGTCAGGAACTCACACACATCACTCATTGCACCCCCAAAGGATCACACACACACAGACATACATATGTGGAGGTACTCACATGTAACTTACTCAAACCTCAAAGGCATCTCATGTGCAGTACTCAGAAACTCTGCATACATACAAACAAGACAATTCCCATCACAACACATAAACCCATATCTCATTGTGTCTCAGCTACCAAGCCCATAAGGCAAAATACTCCACAACCCAATATTCCAGTCATAGAAGACTCCATTGTGAGACACATTTGTGTCCCTCTTACCAGGCTGGATAAGGGGAAGGTTACAGTTAGTTGTCTGTCAGAGGCCAGGATTCGCCAGATCATGCAAGCTCTCAGATCACTTACCCCTAAGTACCAGTATGAGTCAGTCATAGTCCATGTGCGTGAGAATGACCTGAGACGTACCTCCTTGAACTATATGAAGAAAGACATTATTGAGCTCTTAGAATGTGTCACAGTCAGGTAACAGGCTAGCAATGAGCAGCATTATACCATCTCCAAGGATTATGCAACCATACTATCAGAAAATGATGGGCTGTAACAGTGGGCTTAGCTAATGATGTTATACCAATGGGGTCCACTACTTGTCAGCCTGGGAGGACATGGTTAACAAGCCACTCTGCTTTGCCAGGGATGGTCTTCACCTGTCAACTCTAGGTTTTCAGATATTGGCCAAAAAATTATCCACCACTACAGTGTCTTTTTTAGGCATTGCCAAACAGACAAACCTTCAAACATAACAAAATTTACTCAAGACAAGCTAAAGGCTTTACTGCTCAGTGCTAGGAGTCTCAACAAGAAACTGTGCACCCTGGAAGCTCTCCTCACCATGGAGAATGCTGATGTCTGTGCAGTTACTAAAACATGGTTCAAAGCTACAGAAAGCAATCCGGCAGTGCATGGCAATAACATCTTTCATACATTCCAACCACCCACTGAACATGAAAGAGCAAAAGGCCGAGGGGTACTGTCTACATAAAGGATAAGCACACCTCAAGACTAGTCAAACAATATGACATGCTTGAGCAACTCCATGTCCAACTAACCATGCATTATCATATACTTGTTAGCTACAGGTTCCCTAGCATGACCCAGGAAATCCATATATCATACCTGAAGTTACTAGAATCACTTACCATCCAGCCCAATACCATACTCATGGGCAATTTTAACTACCCCTCCATTAATTGGGAGGCATATATGACCACTAACATGCAGGCACAGAGATTTCTTGACTTTGTAAATTCAAATGTCCTAGACCAGCTAATCTACACTCCAACTAGTGCAACAAATATCCTAGCTCTTTTACTCACAAATATGGGAAAGTGCTGCACTCACATAGTGTGATGACTTTATTGGTAAGATCAGATCCCAAAGTGGTCTCCCTCAAAATAAAGGTCAAACTAGTCCCCCACATACCCCCAAATACTTTAAGAACTTCTCTTAGGTAAATCACCCCCTTATTAAGCTAGTTTCCAAGCTCCCCCAAATCAGTAAACACAGAAACCTATGCAGAGGCATACACAAAAGCCCCTGTATGAACATATAAATAACCGCATAGAAACAGCAGTAACAGACCAAAATAAATCCAGGTCAAACCACAAAAACAAGCCACCCTGGTGGACCCCTGGTATTAATAGGTTGTACAACAAAAGAAAGAAAATCCTGTCAAGAAGTAAGAGGGAATGTGTGCAACAGAGCAAAAAGTCCCTCATTATTCTAAACAAGTGAATCAGGGATGTATTCAAGTCTCTGAAAGCAGACTTTGAGGTAAAAATAGCCTCCAAACCTAAGGATAACTATAAGGCTTTTTTCAGTTGTATTCAGAGTCTTAAAACTCATTACAGCCGAGTGTGCCTCCAGGCATTTCTACAGTTACCTCCTACTGCTCCTCTAGGCATCAAATATTGCTTGTTCATATTTGCATTAATAATTCCAAAACCGTGCTACATACAAGGTAACAGAATATTTTAATTTGAAGCACATATGATGGCAAACACAACTGTACTGATATTTGACCTCTATCAATGAGCATTTATTAGCCACACCTACTGGGAGTTAAAGGTACCCACTCAAATGAGCTGCACTGGAGGGAATGAGTTAAGGGCAACACTCAACAATGTGTGGAATCAGTTGTAGAAGGCATTACCTACACTCAGACAGAAGGTATAGAAAATCTTCTGGCTGACAAATTCAGCTCATATTTTACCTTTCCATCACCCTCAGTTCTCTTCCAAGAAATACCTCCGCCACTCCACTGCCAATTATCACCAAAGAACAGGTTGCCATTGCACTCTCTAAAACTAAAAACAAGGATTCACTGTAGCCTAACTATATACCAGCTTGCCTCTTAAACTGATTAAATCAGGACTTGTCAGGTCCATTAGCATCGCTCTCTTTAACCATAGCCTCAGGACTTGCTTAGTCCCAGTAGAATAGAGGACAGCAACAGTCATCTCTCTGCGTAATGGGAGACCATCTACTGACTAGGGAAATTAAAGACCCATAAATTTGACTAGACTTATATGTAAGGCCATGGAAAGAGTAATCATGGGCCTGATAAATAATGACATAGAAAACCTCCAAACACTGGACCTGACCCAATTCAGCTTTTTCAAGGGCAGGTCAAGCCTAATGAATCTGGTGGATTTCTTTGAGAAAGTCGTTAAGGCCATGGATGAGGGTAAAATTGTACATACAGCCTACCTCAACCAGGCCAAGGCATTTGGTACAATTGCCCACTCAGGTATTATAATAAATTCACAAAACTGGACATAAATCCCTATGTCACCAGATGGATAGTCAACTGGCTCATGGACAGGACACATGTAGGTAAGATGGCTGAATCCAGATCCACCACGAGGCCAGTTGCTAGTGGTGTACTCATACCGCTCAACCTCTTAGCAGAAGACATCTGAACAAAGACAAAAATAATGGGGAGACAAAGGCCCAAAAGTAGGGTCAATTCTTAAAATATTGCTTTTATTAATTTTAGAAAGCCAACAGAATAACAGATTTTGCAACGGCATACATTTTCTGAAGAATATGAAGTCAGAAACACAAATATTTGTTATTAATTAGTGATTTCAATCCTCAATAATTTACTAGAAATTTTAAAGAGGAACAGACCAAAAATTTGAAAATCAACATTCTGCGAAATTCTGGACAGTTGAGTTGTATGGGTGTGCCACAGGGATCAGTGCTGGGACCAATACTGTTCAGAGTATACTTCTCTGAAGTCAAGATTGATGTAGAGGCCTCTGAGTGACAATGTCTGCCAAGAACTGCAAGGTGGGGGCAATAAGTGAATCCACCAATGATGTAGATATTCTTCAGGAGCATCTAGATTAGATAAATGATTAGTGCCAGAACCATGGCCTGAAACTAAATGCGAAAAAAATGAATTATCATACAGTTTGGTAAGTCAAATACCCTGCATATTACAACATCAATAGCGCATCCCTAAGAGTAGACTCAGAGGTAAGAGATCTTGGTACACAGATGGATAGTGGCCTGAACTTTGACCATCATCTGTACACAGTGATGAGGAAGTCCTTCTACGTGGAACAACTTATAAGTAAAAGCATGCAGCCAGATCAAAGGAAATTGTAGTCCCGCTGTGCTCAGCCCTCGTTAGACCAATATTCGAGTATAATGTGCCATTTGGCATGTACTAGACTAGGCACTTACAGCAGCTGGAGTGAACTTAGAGGTCACTCACAAAGAATATATAGGGTGTAAACAACATGTCCTATGTGGCTAGACTAAAAGCCCTATCCATTTACTCTGTCTCCTACTAACTATTAAGGGGTGATCCATGCCTGACCTACAAGGCACTCACAAATCTAGTTCTGATGTACTACTACATATCCACAAATCAAACAGCACAAGGGTCACTCAACCTAGTGATCTAAACTTAGTCAGTGACTCAAACAAAACATGTTGGAGAGACAGATATGTGTCTCAGAGATTGTCTCTTCTTTGGAACAGGCTTCCTATTCACATTAAGTAGAACCCTTTCTTGGCCCTCTTCAAACATAGTTTGGATGAATGGATGGGGAATCGCAAATTCATATGTGGGTAGTGTCTATATCCCTTATGGACAGGGGCAATCTGTAAGATACTCAAGGCAGAGACCCAGATCCATGTCATCATCTTGCCTCTAGGGGGTATAAATTGGATAAAATCACGTTATATTGGCTAGGTTTGTAAGGGCTCAAACTGTTATCTTAGTAATCCCCTATGAACCTATGAAACCTAAGGCTGCAAACTCACAGATGCAGATTACTTCCCTAAAGCATTTGCTGCTTTATTTAACTAATGTTTTATAAAGAAATTGAAAAATATATATAGTTTTTATTATATCTTAATATTTTGTGTTCTGCTAATGAATCAAACCAGATTCTTTCTTAATATATTTTCCTTTGTTATACCCCAAAATGGCCATGACAGTGACAGTCTTAACACGGTTTTATTTTTCAGATTATTAATTTTTCCCATGATTCAGTTTGTGTTCTCTTAATATGATATAATCAAGACATAATAAATTAGGCTTTTTGTTACATTTGGTTACAGTGATAATGTTGTAAGTCACCAATTTATCAGACTGTCCCTGGAAGAATGTTTTTCACAAACCATTTTAGCAAAAAGCTCAATGCATCAAAGTAAAGAACAGGGCTGAAATTAATAACCTGCCTAAAGTGGGGAACAAGCACCCACAGGTCCCCATCCGGGTCTTTACTGCCTGCACTCTGTTCATTATTATAATCTCCTCCAAGCTCACACAAATTCAAGATAAGTTTGAAATTTTCTAAAATAAAACCCCAAAACACTAAAAACATCCAAACTAGTAAACTCCACAAACCAAAATGAAGAATAAAAACTCCAAGCCGCAAGAATAGGTGTAAGTAAGCACTTTCGTTTACTAAGTAAAGCAAACTTTTTCAGACAATGAGTCAATACAATAAATTACTTAAATACTACAGATATGTGACATCATGTAGTATTTAAGTAACTTATTGTATTGACTCATTGTCAGAAGAAGATTGCTTTACTTAGTAAACAAAAGGGCTTACTTACACCTATTCTTGCAGCTTGGAGTTTTTATTCTTCATTTTGGTTTGTGGAGTTTACTAGTTTGGATGTTTTTAGTGTTTTTGGTTGCAACATGGATAATGAAGCGGCTCTTGGGTCACAAGTACTATTTTTTGGTGAGAGCTCAACCAATCTACCTAGGTCTGATGAACTTGGGAATTTAACGGCTCTTATTCAGAACCTCACGCAATGTGTTGATGGCTTGTACAGCCAAATCAATGGAAGCACGATTCAACCGATGGAGACCAGTACTATAGTCCACCCTTCTGGACTGCAGGATCGAAGGGTTGCTGCACCAATTCCCATTTCCTTGGTCGGCTTTGGCATTGCTGCTGGCCAAACAACATCATCGGAACCTTTTATCATTAGGAATGAAAGCCATCAACCAGTGAACTCATGTCAAGGAACTGTAAGTACCTCCAATTTCGTTCCAAGTTTGAATGATTGGTTTAAGGAACCTACTTTAATTGAGTTTAGTAATGCAGCACCGGATGTTTCAGCAAGTGCCCCTGAGCTGAATCGGAATGTAATTGTGGAGAATCTTAGGTTCTTTGATCAAAAGCTTTTTAAATTTAAAAAAACTTTAGTTGGAAATTCAGTATCTTAGGGAATGCTTGAATCAACAGCATGTCCCGAAGGGGTTAAGGCATTACCCCACTGGACTGGTACCTAACTCCGCATTGCATGTGGAGTTATTGAGGCTGTTCGATCGGCAGGGTTCTCAAATCGAGGCCCTTAAAATTGATTTAACTCATCTAGATGTGGATATCCAGGCGGATACCGATTTTTTGCGTTACAAGTATGAATTTATTTGCATTTTCTCTAGCACTGACAGTGCCCTGGTAAAAATCAGAGAAACTAAAATAAAAAAACTTAATAGGGACGAATATGATTACGAGCATGGGCTTGCTTACCCCTTGCCTCCAACCAATGTACAGAACAAACCACGGGTTGTGAATAGGATTGGGGAAAGTTCTATTGATTTAGTAAATGTTCCTAATGTTAATTAAACTATTGGTTTAGACAGTAATACTGATCCTGCGGGATTAGGTGTTAGGAGGAGTGGAGAATTGTCAATAAACGGGATTATACTGCTACCACTAACACTACAGATGTAGGTAATAACCTTATTGATTCACAGGATTTTCATGGGGCCAATGGGAAGACCCCAGTAAGACAACAGGGTGGTTTCCAACAACAGAGTTGGAAAAAGAAACAACAGAACAAACAGAGGAGGAGATAGTTAATGTTGGGCCTTGTATATATGGGGAAACACCAGAATGTGTTATTACAGTGCAAACTCATTATAATAGCACTGGTGATTTTAAGATATTTAACTACTCTGACTTTGAACCAACACCTAGTTTGACTGAAACTTTGGCCAAAGGTTTCACTTTCGTACCTACTGCGCGGAGTGACTTGGTGAGAACATTGATGGACTTGAAATGCTATACTAGGAAACTTAAATGTTTTATTAGGTAAGTCTAGTAGTTTGATGTCTGAATTTAGAATTGCCAGTATTTTTAATCCTCCACTACAGACTTCTATTTTACTGTTTGAGAAGTTGTGCGAAAATGACATTAGGTCTCCCCTGAATAATACATTTGCCCACTATAAACATGTGGACATCCCCCTCTGAAAGGGATGCCTTGTTTGATTTAAAATTTGCAGGCATTCATATTATTAAACCTGACAAAGGAGGGGGGTTAATTTTTATGAATAATGATGACTACATTAGGAGAATGTGCCTATTATTGTCTAGTGGGGCATATGAAAAGGTTTCTAGAAATGAAATTAACGGAGCCTACCAGCGTATAAGAGGTTTTATTAATGATTTGTTCATTGATGGTTCTGCGGATATTGATTTGTATAATTATCTGAATATCACCAGCCCAGTCATGCCCGTCATTTTTGGTTTGCCAAAAATCCATAAAGATTTGATTAATCCTCCCTTGCGTCCAGTTGTGGATGGGAGGCAATCAATTACCTATGGTTGTGCTAAATTTATTGATAGTAAATTAAAGCAAGTACTATTTGCAGAGTTCCATATTTGTAAGGACTCTTGGGCATTTCTGGAGGCTATCAATAAATTACCTTACAATGATGATGTTCAGGATTTATATACATCTATCCCCCAAGATATAGGGAGCAATTGGGTGAGGGATTTTTTTGTCAGATAAAGATCCGGATGGTTTAACTATTAATCTTATTGATTACCTATTGGATTTAGTGCTAAGTAATAATTTCTTTATATTTAATAAAGAATTTTATTTGCAGAAGACTGGCGTTGCCATGGGCTCGCCATGTGGGGTCACTTTTGCAAACACTGTAATGGCCCACTGGGAGAATTTTTTTTTATTTAAGGATGATACTTTCCAACAGAGAGTTGTGTGGTACACCTGCTATTTGGATGATATTTTCATCATGTGGAAGGGTGACGAGACCATGGCATCAGACTTTGTGCATCATATTACAGGGTCCACTAGTTTCTTAGAGTTTACTTTGGACTTCCAAGGAGAAAAAAATGCCTATCTAGATGTTGAACTTACTAAGGACAGGATTAATAGGAGATTTACATCAAAGATTTTTAGGAAACCTAGATACTTGAATGCCTTCCTACATTTTACTAGCTCCCACTCTTATCATCAGAAGAGGGCAGTCATTAAAGGCCAGTTAGTTAGGGCGGCCAGAATGTAGTCCCTCGACTCTGATTTCTTGGAAGAGTGCAACCACTTGAAGGAACTGTTCCTTAAGAGGAGTTACCCTCCGAGACTTGTGAACCAGCTAATCAGCGAGGTCCATGTTAAAAGAGCTAATGGGATTTTTAAACCATTATTGTTCAGGTTTGGAGACTGTGAGCAAGTGACTGGAGGTAGTTTGGTTCGGGACCTGATTGGACAGGTAGTGGTCCCGTTACAGCAGGCTTCTTTGATACCCATTGTTGGGAAGGACATTGTGGATGAACTGACTGGTGTAACGAATGATAGTGAGCCCTCACGTTTACAAACCTCTTGTGGCAACAACATTGGGTTTATTACCACTTTTTCATTGGATGCACCACTATTGAGAACTATTTTGATTAAGAATTGGTGCTTCCTTTATCAGGATGCATCTATTCGGGATAAGGTGGGTGACGCACCAAAAGTGGTTTTTAGGAGAGGTTGGAATTTGAAAGCAATTTTGGAAAATTGTACGTCATACAACCATTCCCCCTATTGTGGTATGTCGAAATGTGGGCGTTGCCGGTCGTGTAAATATGCACCTTCACAGTACGGAATCAACGTTTCCCGGTTAAGGGGAAATTTAATTGTGAGTCAAAGGGGGTTGTCTATTTGAGCATGTGCTGGAATTGTCCATCTTTTTATGTCAGCAAGACAGAGGCCATTGAAGCTTAGGATTTATGAGCACATTTATAACATCAATAAGATGAATTTGAATAATGCCCTGGCTAGGCACATGAATACTAACCCCACCCATGAATTCCTTTTTCTAGCTATTGACAGGATAATGGATAATGATAGGGGGAGCCCAACATCCCTAAAGATGGATGAAAAAAAGCTAGCCTGGCAACTTAGGCTTAATGCTCATACACCCCCAGGACTCAATGATAGCTTATCTATTAAATGTATCCTTAAGTTAAAATCCCTGCTTAGATGAATTAATTGTTTTCCATAAGATTTTTTATATGTTTATGATGGTTCTTAATCTATGTAGATTTGTTAGTTATTGATGCTTTTTCCCCTTTAAGGCCATTGAATAACAATGGGGATGCTTATAAGCTAAAATTTTACAGCATGAGTTCTTAGACTTATATTTATGTATAATATTTTTAACACTGTTATGGACTGATAATAATTTGTAGATTTAATGTATTGATGTAATATAACTGTAGTCATTTTATTGTTGCCGGTTTAAGTGTAGGCAGGATTTGCTTTTTATACGTGATGATGTCACATGTCTGTAATATTTAAGTAATTTATTGTATTTACTCATTGTCTGAAGAAGTTTGCTTTACTTAGTAAATGAAAGCGCTTACTTACACCTATTCTTGTGGCTTGGAGTTTTTATTCTTCATTTCGGTTTGTGGAGTTTTCTAAAATAAAACCCATTCGATGGAAATCAGATTGATGAGTTGAGCCTTACTATATGCTACAAGAAAGACATAATCTGGAACACTCTACAAGCAGTATCAGTGCTTTTTTTTTGTTGAGATGCTCTTATTTGTGTCAGTATAAGCTGGTACATTTTTATCTTCTTTCAGATGTACTTAGAATTATCGAACTACAAAAATAGAAAATGGCAAAACATTGATCTAAAAGGATCAAAAGTCAAAATAATGAAAAAAAAACATGTTTTTTGCAGGGGGGGGCAAGCCGCCATCTGTGCCCCCCCCCCACTAATGGTGTTAAAATTCTCAGGTAGGTCTAACAGTTCTATTCAATTATTTGTGACTTAATCTGTCAGTTCAAAGAGAAGGTAAGAAAAATAAATGATACTTATATCATTTCACGTTACTATTATTCTTCTAGAGTTACGTAGATTAAAATAGCACTTCGATGCCCGATAATTAGACTGCTTACCAATCTGTTTATATAGTGATGCATTGTAACTCACCTAATATTTCATATAAACATCTTTATAGCAACAATCTCTCTAGAAATGCCCCATTTTATTTATTATCAATGCTTCATAACATTTTACCAAATTCAGGAAGACAGTATCTGGATTAAAATTATGGATGATGACCAATAGTGAAATTTGCAGAAAGTATTCTGTAATGTGATACAGGCTGAGACAGATCCTTCTCTGAAATAATTTGAAATTTAAACATGAAAACGATGGTGGGATCTTTGTAATCTATGACAGCAAAAAACAGAAATAAATAGACAAGGGATACTAAATGAGAGCTAGATGATAGTATAAGGAAAAGAGTCTGAGATGTTAACCTTTTTAGTGACTAGAAGTATCTTTACCATGTGCCCCTAATAATACTGCCTTTGTATCCAGTTGACACTCTCTGTCTGTGTCAGAGAAAACAGTTATTAGTCTTGCAGTTCCTCTAGGATCATATTGCCATAATACTGCCCATTGTGAACCCCTACTTCTTATAGAAAATAATGTTGCCCCGGAGAAATTACTTCAGAAAGAACTGTGACTCAGTGTGATTGTACATGAATATTAAATATCCTCTTAGTAATCTATAGTTTATTGAGTAGAGAGATAACTTTGCAAGCCTCTTATGGTAGTCCAGACCTTTAAAATTACTAATTTGTTTTGTAAAATGCCTTTGTACTTTTTCTAGTAATTTAATCCGTGCATAATTATAAGAAGAAACATCTGCACAGCACTCCAAATGAGGTTTGATTACTGTTTTATAGAGTGCCAGTAAAACCTATACATCCCTGCTTACATGAGTTCTTAAAATACCCTTAATAGCCATAAAATACTTCCTAACTGCTGCTATAATATTAGCTTCAAAGTAAAAGTGATTGTCCATTACCACCCTACGTCCCCTGTATTGTCCAAAGATTCTAATGTTGTTCAGTACATAAGGATAGCAATGATTTCTAGTGAATAATGAATAATCTTTGTTTTTTTGTTTTTTTTTTTGCACTGAATTCCATTGCATTATTTCTTGACCGAGTTTCTAAGGCCTCCAATAATTCATGAAATCTAGACTGTTTAACTAGATTAGTAAGAACAGTACCGGCTTTTATATCTTCAGAGATATTGCTGACCGATATCCTATTTTCCTTTGGAAGTCAAGACATAAATATAGCAAACAAATCTGTCACAAGCACTGATACCTGAGACACACCTACCTCCATATCTTTGACAACTGAATAAGCGTTTCAAATTTTAATCCTACAACCTCTTCCTTTTTTACCAGATTTATACCCATCTATTATTAAAACTATTTCTGTTACTTTTATTCATTATATTCAGCAGTTCAAAGTGTGACATAGAATCAAAAGCCTTAGCCATGTCCAGATATGCTATATAAACCATAAGATCCTCATCCAGGACTTCTCAAACTGACTAGTAGAATCTATTAAATTAGTCAAGCCTGACCGACCATTTACAAAATCATGGTGAAACATATCTAAATCTAAATAAACTGACTCAGTAATAAGTTGTCTAAGGATACATTCAAAACATTTTCCCAGAATGCATGCAAGATAGATTGGGTGAAAATGATTTGATATGTAGAGTTTCCCCTTTTGACATATGAATAATAATTGCTTCCTTCCAGATAAGCAGTACACAGCCATTACTAAAACCTTTTTGATAAAAGAACTGTTAACAAGAAACCATATATTCTATTTCTTAAGAAAAGAACCCATTAATGCCAGCTGGATCAGCAGCTGTAATAGGTTTAATAGTCCTTATAACCCTTTAGCATAGTATCCTCAATTATAGAAGGACAGACATCTAAAAAGATATTTAGCTCCTCTATTATAGCAGGTCTGGATTTAGTAGTTTTCCGTGCAAATTAAGAATGAAACACTGGAACCAGGTGACCACAAGAAAAACAAAAGATTTTATATTTAAACTGCTTCTGTTTGCACTAAGTGTATTCTGAAGAAGTCTCTGACAAAAGCATGGAATAAAGTGTTTTATACACTACAGATTTTGTTTTCCTTGTGGTCACCTGGTTCCAGTGTTTCCTTCTTAGTTGAATTATTTACTGGATTTGGATTTTGGTTGTGTTTCTATGCAAATTTTTCTACAAATAAATTAGCCAAAATATTAGAATATGTCATTAAATCGCCACCATTTTCTATGCTTATATCTGATGAGTTTTCACTCCTAAAACCACTCAAATACTTATATTATTTTTTGCTATTTAATGTGTGATTTACCAAAGATACTTCATATTTATATCTTGTTACTCTTAAGAACTTTCCAAAATTAGCCCCAACCCTTTTATACCTAAATATATTTTTCAGGCTTCAGCACCTTCTGAAATTCCAAAATATTGTTTCTTCTTTTTATTTTTTTCCAGTTTTATTCTCCCCCATGGTCAGTCACTGCCTGTCTGGCTAGAGCTTTCATTTGGTACATATTTATCATTCAAGAATTGAATAAATTCATAAAAAGTATCCCAAGACTCTGTAGTATATTTAGGCAATCAGTAATGCCTGATAGGATGGCCATTACTGGTGAAATAATGAACCACCAGGAGTGTTATGAGGCCTGACTTCACAGAAGGGGGGGGGGCATCTCCATCCTTGAAAAGTCCATTATTTCCTCCATAACATAACCCTGGAGGACATCATCATACCTAGATAACAGGCTATCTGTTAAAGTGTTTGTATGTGTTTTTGTATTCTTACAAACATTTTTATATTTTTGATATAAAACGGTTCATCTGCCTAATGTTTCAGTCTTCCTGAACCATACACAATTGCTGCTGGAGGAAGTATTTTGCATCCAAAATATAAGTTGTATAAGTTTGCAATGCACACACACACACACACACACACACACACACACACACACACACACACACACACACACACACACACACACACACACACACTATTTTCTTATTTTCTTCATTTTTTTATTACTATTATTAAACATGAAAAAAAAAACATTTATTGAGCTTTAAAAATGGTTGCTGTTTGCTTTTGTTTCATCCTTGCTTCACAGATCTTAGTTACACTGCTGTAAAGTGGCAGACTTGTTTTTCATTACTATCCTGATGTTCATTCTCTGATATCATATCAATGTACTATTTGCCCATTACCTAATTCTCATTATTACTTCCCAGTTCCATGACTTAATTTCATTAATTGCTGCTTGATAGCCAACCTTATTTTAAGCCTTTCTTAGGCTCTTATTTGAAATAACTCCTCTAACACCACTACAGTCTACCACTATAAGAGACATAAATGGTTAGATTCATCAAGTCCAGGTAACATTTCATATTCACCAATAAGCGAACTATGCTTTAATAGAACTGCATCCAGGATATTACCGTTCTTTGTTAGTCTGGTGGCTATTTGTTGATATCTTAGTTCCTTAAAGTGTTTTCCATTACGATTATTCCCTAACTAATTGACATTCATAGGTTCATAGGTTCATAGATTAGTACTAAGCTAACTGCCCTTGTGTGCCATTTTAAGCCTAGCCAATTATCCCTTGTGAGACTCAAACCCTACACCTTATGTTTGTAACCAAACACCTTAACCATTAGGCCACCCTAAGTCTCCAGCAATAACATCATGTCTACTCAGGAACAAAGTATACATAGCATTAGAAAAAAAATACATTTATTCCTTAAAATGACTGAGAGTTTGAACTGACAGGGCAATACTCCATTTTTTTGAACATACTAATTTTCACTGTTATTATTTTTAACTCATTAATCTTAAAATAATTGAATTGGGACAGCTGTCACTTATATACAGCAAGGCTTCTCCACCTTTCTTGTTGATTATGTACTTATGTAACCAGTATAACCCAGAAGAGCAATTATCTTACTGATTATTAAAAAAAAACAAGTTTCTGTTAATGATACTCATCACAATGTTTACTGACTACTCATGTTTTTTGCTCATTCCCAGAATCCCACCCCAGCCCTTCCAGCACCCCAATTATTAACTGAGGTTATGGCTTTTTACAGGTTTGTATTAGGCTAACTGCCCTTGCAAGCCATTTTAAGCCTAGCTAATTATCCCCTTGTGAGATTCAAACCCTGTACCTTGTGTTTGTATGGCAAACACCTTAACCATTAGGCCACCCTCCTAACCCCCATTTGGGTCATAGTCAGGGCTCCACACCTCTATGTTACAGGGCTAGGGATAATATTAGCATTATTCTTTCAGTGATCTGGAAGTTCTGATGAAGAATAAGTAGATACAAAGCTTATTATAATGCCCATTTAATTTGTATGACTTGAACATCTAGGTACAGTGCTGTAATCTTATTTTTGCATGTGCACATGGTATATTTCACACTTGAATGCAATAGAATATATGCAAATTAATAATTAAACCTTAAGATATAAAAATATTAATGAATGTAATTAAACAATTATCTGATATGTCTAATACAGGCAAGTTATTATACTTTGATTTATATTCTTTGTTGTGCAGGTGTTACATGGAAGCCCTGAATAGACTTTGTATTGTAGTTCTTGATTTATTGATTTTGGAGTTGTACCATATGGAATTATATAGAGAATCAAATCTAAGAGTTGTATTTTTGTTGTACATTGTTACAGAAGTAGAATCAAACCTCTGAATTACTTAGCAAAAAAAATCTGGACAAAACCAAAAAATATGGGTGGACAAAAGCCCAAAATCAGGGACAGATTTTAAATATTGCTCTTCTAAACTTAGCAAATTGCTGCAATAATAGGTTTTGTTTTAGTATACATTCTCTGAAGGATGTGAGGTCTGAAACTCGAATAGCAGTCATCATTTAGTGACTTCACTCCTCAATTATTTTGCAGGAAACCACACATTTTATGTGTTAGAAAAATGTGTATTTAAATATATGAGAAATGCTAGTTTAAAAGCAAAGTAGTATATAATGCATTTTATTCTATTAATCATATAACAGTACAATTGATTCATGTGTAAATGTAAGTAGTTTTGAAACTGCAGTGTGGCTTGAAGCAAAGCTGATCTCTGACCCTGGCAGAATGCTAGCTTAGCAAGTTTTAATGTTTATACTTTTCACAAGTGATTATCTGCTGGGTCAGGAAATTAAATGTGTGAAATAATGAAATCTGCTCTTTCCTGTTGGAATGATCTGGCCTTGTATATGTGTTACTAAGATAGCACGCAGCTGTGTGAGAAAGTGTAACAGTGAACAAAGACATGCATTAAAAGACTGAAGCTGCTATTGTATTCGAACTGATATGAAACCTTGAACAAGTAACTTTACAGAAAGACATTATGACTGACCAGCTGGATAGCAAGGCCGTATTGTATCTAGAGGAAAAGTTTTTTTAAAATATACAGCATCAGCAGATTTAATGAATGAAGGCTTGTAAGCTAAAGTGATGTAGATGCCCTGTGACATATCATGTCAGTAAGGTGGGCATAGCTTAAATGTTAAACCTATATAAAATTGTGTGCTTCCTGTTTCATGTCAGACAAAATTCTGTACTTGTACATTTTTTGCCTCCTGGTGTACACTAGTAAACTTTTGAATCTGAACCTCCTGTGTATTGAATTCTTAATTTTATTTAACAGTTTGGTCCTTCTTAGCCGGAAAATTCCCTCAGACAGCTGCAGATCAGAGCCTACCGGTGGTCGAATACTGCGCAGGAGAAGTTACCGAAACGGTTCTTCTTGGGTGAAAAGACCTCCAACTGAATTGTCGTGTAAAGAGGCTGGCCACTTTCTGATCTGTGGCCAAAGAGTGGACATTGGACAGTTCAATACCGGAGGCTCAGGTAGGAAGAATTTGCCTTTTTTCTGTTTTAGATCAGGGACTAGGTTACAGTATATTGTTGTCAAGATTTGTTTTGCAGATCAGGGACAAAAGGAAGTACTGTATATTTGGTCATAGATCAGGGTAACAGAATAAGGTAGGTAGTTATTCTAGATAAACTGTGAACAGGAACTGAGAACTTGATATCACGTGATAAAAAAGGGTTACGTAACATTTTTTTTGACTTGGGTAATCAGTGCACTAGAACATCGCGAGATCCGCCCCTAACCGAAGACGCAAAATACATGCAATTACAACGTTCTGATAACGTTAGGTATTATACGAAATGGGTTAATAAATATGAATTTGATGGTAAACTAGATAAAACTTCACTAGTTAAACTCCTTAAACAGCTTAAATCTGATGCGGGAGGTCAGGCAAAAAAGCAACGCCAACTAGGCATTCCTCAAGCACACAGGTGGATTGAGGAAGCAAATCGTAGAGAACAGAAGCTTAAAAAATTCAAAAACATTATTTTTGGACAAAGAGGATAATAACTTGGTAATAGCGACAGCTCCTCCTCCCTTGCCCCCTCCCTTACCCTTTTCAGGATATGAAGCGAGTGGACAGGCTGGTCCGCCTCCGCGTTATCCTGAAGTTTCAGCAAGACCACAACCATTTGTTAGAGATCCAATTGAAACTAGGTCCCAAACACGTAAAACACATAGGGACACAGAATCATACCAAATAGAGAGAAATCTACAGGATGAGAGTGAGGAAGAAATATGCCCACTTATAGAAGTTCCAAATCCTCAGGCAGGACAGGAAGGGCAGGACCCAACACTCTTAGTATATAGACCATGGACACCGGAAGACATCTGGAAGGCTACTGAGGGAATCCCCCATCCGAAAGTTAATTTTACGAAATTTTTAGAAGATTTACAAGGCATGAAGTTGAGATACCACATGAATGGGGAAGAAGTAGAAAAAGTAGTAAGACAAATTATAGGTCCAGATTGGCACATGATTTGTGGCACCTGGAATCCTCGTAATGCAGAGCTTAGACCACTCCCACATAGTGACACAGAATTAGACAACAGAGTGAAAGGTCTGACAGACCGAATCTCTGAAAAATGGAAACCCAGAACAGACTGGACTTGCATTAATCAATGCATACAACAGGAAAATGAGAGAATAGATGGATATTATGCTAGATTATTAGAATGTTTTAATAATCATAGTGGTATGTCGGTTCCTGAGAACCAAACAAATGATTCCCCGTATGAACAACAATTAAAAAATGCATTTTTGAAAGGTTGCATTGCACCTATTAGTAGCTTCATTACGAAGCATATGATAGACCATCGAACAGGGAGGCTACAAGCCTTACTCAAATACGCTAGACATGCTGAAAGACATTTTAATAGTAAAAAGAAAAAGAAGGCGCAAGTCTTCACTGCTGAAGATGGAGCTGAAGTATTTGTATTACAGTCAGGTAAAAAGGGTAAGAAAAATACCCAGGGAAACAAACAGTCTGACAAACGATCAGAAGATTTTGAAGAGAGGAAAAAAAAAGGTGAATGCTTCAAGTGCGGGAAAAAAGGACATCTAGCAAGGGATTGTAGGCAAAACAAAAAGGTAATAACAGAAGATAAGGGAGATGAGGACTGACTATATGATAGTGAGGATACATCATGTAAAGTCAGAAATCATCAGGAAAAGTTAATAAACAAAAAGCAAATGTAAATGTGATAGAGGGAGTTGAGGAAGTGCAAGTAGATATGGAGGATGAAGAAAGTGAAATTTTGGACTTAGCATTATTGAGCTTAGAGCTCTACTTGGCAGATACGAAACCGGAAGTTACACTTCTGGTAGAGGGAAGGGAAGTCAAATTCCTGTGTGACTCAGGAGCATCACAGACTTTGATACACCCCTCCAAGTTACCAGAACATTCAGAATCACCTAATTACATACTAGTAAAAGCCGCAAATGGACAGCTATACAGGGAACCGCTTTCCCATGATATAGCAATAACTGACCCTGTTTCAGGTATGACCCAGAGAAGTAAAATAGTTGTTTCTGCAAAGTGTCCAGTAAACCTATTGGGCAGGGACCTTATGCAGATATTTGGCATAGCAGTAGTTCCAACTGTATAAAGTATGGAGGCACAGAGACAAATGGATACCTTTGTAGTGCGATCGGAGGGTGAAACCTTTTACTAGTACAGCCAGGACCTAGTCATGACTGGTCCAGGGGCAGTAACCGAGGAACTGATGAACGTAGCCATCAGTAAAGCCCCCTCCCTTGACACTGATCGACAACATTTGTTACACTGTACTCTATACTACTGTACTACACCAGGACCTGATAGAGAATATGAGCAAGAATTATTCAAGAATCATGCAACTAGATTGGTTTTGCGTACTTTGTACTGGGATACTGAGGGGAACAGTGTAGTTAGCTGTTCATTACCTCAAGAATTCCTTGCATTGTATAGATCAAATCGGTTGCCACATGTCAGCTTGACAAAGAACAAAAGTGTCAAATGGGCAGATTTAGGAGAAAAAGTAACCAGATGGGAGAAACAAACTGATTTAGAGCTATCAGAACAAGGGATACAAAAACAAAAACTGAATTGGTTGACACAGACACATCCAGCTGTACACTTGCAATCTAGCGAGGACAGCTGATTAGCATTTTTATTAGAAGAATAAGAAAAGGCCTTATGTGAAATTCCAACAACTCTTTGGTCAACAGGCAAGTCAGATGTAGGACTTATTCGAACAGCAGGACCAGTTACAATTACCCCAAAGTCAGCTTTTAGACCACAGAAAAGACAATACCCTTTGAGAAAGGATGCAGAAATAGGAATTAAGCCTATAATAGCAGCATTACTCAAAGAAGGAGTACTGGTAGAATCTCCTGATTCACCATGTAATACCCCCTATTTCCTGTTAAAAAAGCAAATGGGGAATGGCGGATGGTAAAAGATTTACAAGCTGTAAATAATGCAGTAATACCTAGAGCACCTACGGTGCCAGACCCACATACCTTGTTAAACGATTTAGAACCACAACAGAAGTATTTCTCTGTGGTAGATATTAGCAATGCTTTCTTTTCAATACCTATGCATCCTGATAGTCAATATTGGTTTGCATTTACATTTCAGGGTAAAAGGTATACGTATACTCGACTACCACAGGGATATTGTGAGAGCCCAATAATATTTGCACAAGAAATGGCTAGCAACCTGGCAGGGTTTACCCCACCGGGAGGTAGTCAAATTCTACTTTACGTAGATGACATCTTGCTAGCAGCCCCCACCCAGCAACAGTGCAGGGAGGATACTGTAGCATTATTGAAATTTTTGGCAACACAAGGACACAAAGTAAACAAAAGTAAGTTACAACTTTGGAAAAAACAAGTTAGATACCTAGGATATGTAATATCCAATGAAGGTAGAATACTAGATGAGGAAAGAAAAACAGCAATTTTGCAAGCACCCAAACCAACAACCAAGAAAGAAATGATGTCTTTCTTAGGTACAACTAATTTTTGCCGGAGCTGGATACTAAATTATGCTTTGGAATCTGCTCCACTGACTGACTTAATATATAAGACACCAATGGCAGCACAAGATATCTTACAATGGACAACCGAAGCAGAAACGGCTTTCTGCAGGTTGAAGCAGTTGATAGCTTCTTCATTAGTTTTAGGACTTCCAAATTATCACAAACGTTTTTTTCAGACCGTAGATTGTAAGCAAGGATATATGACGTCAGTATTGACACAACAACATGGGGATAAGCAATGCCCCATAGCCTACTATTCATCACAGTTAGACCCAGTGGCACGATCTTTGCCTCACTGTGTACAGGCAGTAGTTGCAGCCACAATGGCAGTACAGGCTTCAGCCTCAGTGGTGTTATTCCACCCTCTCCCATTGAGAGTGCCTCATGCAGTTGCAATAATTTTACTGCAAGAGAAAGTGGCATACCTTTCTCCTGCTAGACATCTTTCATGTATGACTATACTGCTGAGCCAACCTCATATGACAATTGAACAATGTACGACATTGAATCCATCAACATTACTTCCAACTCCTGTGGAGGGCACACCACACAGCTGCCTGCAGGAAATTGAACAGTTAGCTTTACCCAGACAAGATCTTACAGATATGCCCTTGGATAATGCTGAGGTGACATATTACGTGGACGGCTCATGCAGAAGGGGTCCTACAGGGAAGAATCTGGTGGGGTATGCAGTAGTTACAGACACTGAAATTTTAGAAGCTCAATCCTTACCACACAACTTATCTGCACAAGCAGCAGAGTTGATAGCTTTGACGAGAGCATCTACTTTAGCAAAAAACAAGAGTGTGAACATATATACTGATAGTCAGTATGCTTTTTCTACAGTACATGTATTTGCACAACAATGGAAAAATAGAGGAATGATAACCTCTAGTGGAAAACCTATTAATCATGCACAATTTATTTTGGAGTTATTAGAATCTATTCAGTTACCTACCAAACTAGCTATTTGTAAATGTGTAGCTCATACAAAACAACAGGATAAGATTTCGAAAGGCAATGCACGAGCTGATGCAGCTGCAAAGCAAGCAGCCTCAGACTCAGAAACTTTACTTCTAAATGAGGAATTACAACCCTCTGAGATTTTAGATTTAGACATGTTAAAAACAATGCAGATGCTTACTACAAAAGCAGAAAAACAAAAATGGGTAAAACGAGGTGCAATTCCTGAGAATGGACTGTACATTTCCAAAGAAAGAAAACCGATATTGCCGTCTAATTTATTTAGATATGCAGCTTTGTTGAGCCATGGGCAGTGCCATGTCTCAACAGGGGGGGATGGTACAGTTAGTAAATCGAATATTCCAAACATATGGATACACAAACTACACAAAAAAATTTTGTGCAGCTTGTCATACTTGTAACAAGCATCATGCACAAGGAGCATTTAAAACCAAGCAAGGAAGCTTTCCTATACCACCATACCTGTTCCATACTATTTGTATGGATTTTATAGAATTGAATAAATGTGAAGGGAAAAAGTTTTGCTTTGTTATTGTAGACATGTTTTCTAAATGGGTAGAAGCTTTTCCAACTAAAAACCCGGATGCAGCAACAGTGGCAGAAGCCCTGATAAAAGAAGTAATCCCTAGATTTGGCATTCCGGAAAGGATTTATAGTGACAATGGCACACATTTTGTGAATCAGACAATCCATCAGCTTGGGAGATTTTTTGGTATCTCCTTAAAGAACCATTGTGCCTACCACCCACAGTCAGCAGGACTGGTGGAAAGGTACAATGGTACCCTGAAAAATAAGCTAAGGAAACTAGTTGAGGAAACCCAAAAGAACTGGATATACTGTCTGCCTTTAGCACTACTGAGTATGAGAACGGTTCCAAATGTAAAGGGTTTGACTCCCTTTGAAATGGTTTTTGGGAGAGCATATTATGTGCCTCAGTGGAAAGCTCTCATGCCTGCAGAGCAAGAGGCTGACAGTTCATTAGCTAGTTATATGAGGAAACTGTTAACAAATAAATCTGTTTTGCAGTTTAACTCTTTTTCAGATAAGGAACAGACCAGACCGGTGGAAGCAGTCTTGGCCCCAGGGTCATGGATCTGGCTGAAAGTGATGAAAAGGAAGAATTGGGCGAGTCCAAAGTGGGAGGGACCGTACCAGGTTCTGTTGGCAACGCCTACTGCAGTTAGAGTGGCCGAGAGGACGTCCTGGGTTCATTTGACACATTGTAAACCGGTAAAGAACTTTCAACTTGATAAAAACTTTGTTACTGATACACAACCAGACCGAGATGGCCAAAAACAAAGTGAATAGAAGTTTAGATCAACCCCAGAGATGTTGCATAATCATTTTGTTGAGTGTACATTTATTGACAGTAATTGTGACAATTTTCCTCTTGCTGTGGTTTATCCTACACACAACCACACAAGTGAAAGTGGGAAGGCGTGATGAAACGTCTATAGACTGGCATCCAAATTTTAACACATACCTAGCCATGAAATGTGTATATGCAGAGACTATGAACATTTCAAATTGCTGGGTTTGTACAGCTATACCGACAGCATATGGAGGACTGATAATGTCCGCTGTCCCTTTGGGGATAAATGAGACTTGGGAGAATTTACTTTTCAATACAGGAACTGTGAGATCACAGGACAAAATAGCTTTATTTTTACCTGTCACACAAAAAGGAATTGTATGTTTTTTCAAAAATGACACTCTCCAGGTGCGCTGGAGCAATTGTAATATAACCATATCTTACCGATGTTATATTAAGAATAGTAATGGCAATACTTTTTGCAATACTAATTATGACTCGTATTTAAACTCATTAAAAACAACTATGAGTGACATTCAAAAAAATCCAGTTTTGTTTAAACAATTGTCAGTTATAGATCAGAAAATGTTTCGTGCAGGGCTGATGCGTATTAGTACTAAAGTAGAAAACTGTTATTTTATTTGTGGGAAAAAGGCATATAAATGGTTACCTGAGAATTGGTCCAGCAGTTGTTTTTTGGGTTACTTGGTTCCGGCAATAAGACATACTGCAGAATTACCTTTGGGTAAGATACGAAACGTAAGAGAAACAGCCCGAAAATCCGAAGGTCCAGTTAAAAAACCTGTGAATCCAGTTGGAAAGATCAAAGCTGGCTGGAAAGACCACAATTCAGTAAAAGACAAAAGCGAATTGACTCATATGGACTTGAGTGACAGTGTTATATCCTGTGCAGGAATATTCCCAGCCTATGGAGCAGTCAAATCGATCTGGGAGCTGAGGAAGTTGTCGAAACTTCTCGAAGTAATGAGTAATGCAACTTTTTCCACCCTAGAACTGGTGACTGATGAACTGAATGCAATGAGAACTGTTGTGCTACAAAATCGGATGGCTCTTGACTTCACCCTAGCGGCGAGAGGTGGTACGTGCGCGCTTATCAAAGAAGAATGCTGTGCTTATATTCCTGACAATCGTCATGAGATAAATAACCACCTAGAGGTAATTCAGCAAGTATCAGCCATGACTGAACCAGGCCCAAACCCACTGATGGACTTCTTCCAGAATCTATTTGGGGGGTGGGGTTCTATCCTAATGAATATTCTGATTGCCATTTGTGTGGGTATACTCCTAATAGGAGCATGTGTTTGTTGTGGAATCCCCTGCATGAAAAGACTAATCAAAGATTTTGTTGATGTATCTGTTACTGAAACTTTTTACCAAGATATTGAGATTGAAAGATTGATCTCAGATGACGCTTTTTCTAAAGTATAGATTGAATGACTCACCTAGCTGAAAATCCTAAGTGGAAAATGCTAGGAGATGAAATGACACTATGCATACTTCAAAATAGAATAAAAAGTATTAATAGGGGGGAAAATGTTAGAAAAATGTGTATTTAAATATATGAGAAATGCTAGTTTAAAAGCAAAGTAGTATATAGTGCATTTTATTCTATTAATCATATAACAGTACAATTGATTCATGTGTAAATGTAAGTAGTTTTGAAACTGCAGTGTGGCTTGAAGCAAAGCTGATCTCTGACCCTGGCAGAATGCTAGCTTAGCAAGTTTTAATGTTTATGCTTTTCACAAGTGATTATCTGCTGGGTCAGGAAATTAAATGTGTGAAAAAATGAAATCTTCTGCTCTTTCCTGTTGGAATGATCTGGCCTTGTATATGTGTTACTAAGATAGCATGCAGCTGTGTGAGAAAGTGTAACAGAGAACAAAGACATGCATTAAAAGACTGAAGCTGCTATTGTATTCGAACTGATATGAAACCTTGAACAAGTAACTTTACAGAAAGACATTATGACTGACCAGCTGGATAGCAAGGCCGTATTGTATCTAGAGGAAAAGTTTTTTTTAAATATACAGCATCAGCAGATTTAATGAATGAAGGCTTGTAAGCTAAAGTGATGTAGATGCCCTGTGACATATCATGTCAGTAAGGTGGGCATAGCTTAAATGTTAAACCTATATAAAATTGTGTGCTTCCTGTTTCATGTCAGACAAAATTCTGTACTTGTACGTTTTTTGCCTCCTGGTGTACACTAGTAAACTTTTGAATCTGAACCTCCTGTGTATTGAATTCTTAATTTTATTTAACATTATGGGAAACAGACCAAAAATATGAGGCAGAAATGTAAACATTGTGTGAAAATCTGGACAGTTAAGAGGCATGAGTAGAGTAATCAAGTCTTTCTAATGCTGTTTGCTAAGAAGTGGAATAAGAAATAAACTCCCTAGAGATATCAGAATGTCATAAACACTAGAATTACTTGGCAGAAAATTAAACATATCTAGGGATGTCAGAAAATGCAACATTGGATTTAATTTAGTAAACAGCTCCCAGGTAGCCTCTGGCTGTGCACATCAATTGATTCTTTTATTCTAAAACTATACAAAAAATGAAAATATATATGACTTCCAAGTACCGGCTGAAAGTGAACCTGACTTTTTAACAGTCTCACTTTAGGTGAGATACTTTTAAATACTTCAGCTGAGTTACAAAGGTGGAAACACCTGATCAATAAATTTAGATCTTACTCAGAAAGCCTTTTTAGGGGAAAACAAACCCCTTGCAATATCAGAACATCCTAAAACCTATACTTTAGATACCAAGACATGTGAACTTGAGGCAGACTGCTATAATAAAAATGTGAGCTAGAGAGAACCAGTATGTCTGATATTCTACAATGTACATGTAATAGATCCTCCAGGTCAGGTAGGATATTTTATTGCTGTTGTTTTTTTCCATAAAAAAGTCAAAAATATAATGAAATCTGTAATGAATAATATGAAATACCGGTAGCTGAACTATTTGGCATTCGTAGTAATAGCATAGTACAAATTAAAACATGCTATAGGACTCTTGTTATTAATTCAAAGTAATATAAATGTTCTCTGAAAATTCTTTGTGGTTTGTCTGGTTTGCTGCCAGTCTCCAAATATTCTCCAGGGTGATTTCAGCTGCCTCAATATTAACAGTTTGCACTGTCCAGTTCTATGTATGCCAATTTTTTTTTACTTAATTCTGTTAAATAACAAGTTAATTGATTTTTCTGTTAAAGGCAACAGCTTATTTGATTTAGTACTATGTAATACAATAAATCTGGTTCATAACATTAAGACTTTATAACCATTTAGCAATTATGATCATTGTGCTAGTTGGTGTGTATATCATTGTGCCAAAAAAATGAAAAAAAAACCCATATTTTTTCAGGATTTTTTTTTTGTAGAGAGGATGCACGCCTTAAACTTCCATGTGAAAGGCTCCACCACCACACCTCCTTAACATGATCAACTTTCAGGTCATGTCCAAATAGTGAATGAGCCAACAAAAATTCCACCCAAAATATGTCTTTTACACTTTTGACAATTGACAGTGTTCAGGCTATTTCTTTCAATATTTCGCATTTTAAAGCAAACTCTTTAGCAGTCACATTGTACAAATATCTTAAGATTGATGTTAACATCATAAAAAAGATCTGGATAGTACTGAGTATGAAGTAGATTCTGCAAGTGAGATTTAAGCATTATATATACTGTAAACAGTTGTTCCAATACCAATATGTCATAAGCAGCCTCTGTTTGACACTTACATAGGCAAGGACTGTAAAATACAGGACTACTGCATGCAGACATTGTTGCAAAACACAATCTAAAAAAAAAAAATAAAACAAGGGAAGGGTCTCTTACATACAGACAGTTAAGCCCCAGTAAGGATACAGTGATGCAGTGATGGCAGATACAGGTTAATGTGGGTTCCTGAATAAAATCTGCATCAGAGAAGCAGTTATGATACAATACAATGTACAAAGTGACAAATGTGTAAATGTTTTGTTCACAATATCTAAAATCAGCACTAATGATTGTTTGGATCCATGTTGAATGACAACAATTGTACTTCTTATATACGTGATGGGCATTCATAAGACTTAGGCAAACCACAGTCCTGTAAGTGTAAGTTTACTAGAATGGAAAGTAACTCTGATCATTCAGGGGTGAAATAATGTATGATTTCACATAGTAACAAAAGTTACATCAGAACACCCAGCATGCAGGGCAGGTCAACATATCAAATGAAAAAGATTTCAAATGAGGACTGTGTTCAAGCACAAATTTACAGTGGATCCACCTTAGCCATGCTGTGATAACACTTCATCAAGATCCTTTAACACAACCAGGTCAGGCTTTTGCTAGGAAACTGTAAGGAGTATGTACAATATTCAAAAGATACAGACTTGCCATGTAAGGGCTAATATCTACAGTAATTATATTGACTATTTCTCTATCTCGTGTTGGTTATTTGTTTCACCAATTACTCTGCCCTTTACAGACATACATGACTAGTTAAGAATGCAAACTAATAATTTGCGTGAGCACAGAAATGTAGGTGCATTGATGAGGGAATCTTGGGAGAATCCCAGGAAAAAAATTGAAAAGGCTAACAAAGCAATCTATAAAGTTGCAGGAGATGTTCCATACAGCCATAAATCTTTGTAATGCAGTTGTGAAACAATACAGCATTGATTATTATATGTGAGGATGTGCAACTAATGATATTGTGTTATGTAATATATCCATGACTGATGATAGTAGATAGCAATTAACCACATACTGACTGTTAGGCTTGTCAACATAATCCTACTGTACATAATTAGGGAGCCAGAACATAGAGGCTAAATGCCACCATGACAACTTTAATTTCTTTGTTATGTTGTCACATATGCTTATACATGAAAGGTTACTTTTACAGAAGAGGAAAATGAATGGCCATACAGACTTATGGGGCATTTCTACTGGGCTATTCTGGTGAAAGAAACAAGCATATGGAATAGGCAAAGAGTGAGACAGTGGTAGACATTCTTACTGTCAGATGTGACATCTGAGTGACACAGGAGGGTCACTAATATGCAGTTCAAAAAAGTGGTATAAATCAATTTTTCTGTAAGCAATATACCTACAATATGCTTTGGTTCAGGGTTTGATAACATTAGATATAATGGATTTTTTATCTAACAAACACTCTTTGATCCCTGCCTTGTTTGGGATTCCTAAAAGATATGGTAGATCCTCTTTATAGACTAATTGTTTCAGCACAGGGGTCTAGGACCTACCCCCTGGCTATTTTCATTCACAGGAAACTGAAAAATATTCTAAATCAGCATCCCTGTGTCCTCAAGGATTCATGGGACATATTGAGGAAACTTACTCTGGAAATGTGAAATGATAATATTAATTTTCTCACAGTGGATGTTATTGATCTTTTCACAAGCATACCTTATGATGTCAGTTTGGAATATTTCTCATGAGGCTCTTACGGATTACCTAGCTTTTTATAATAAAGAAGTAAGACTTAATGCAATCTGATGGAGATGGTTTTACATAACAATTTTCTTTTTTTTTGAAGGGGAATTTTATAGACAAGTTAAAGGGGTAGTTGTGGGGGCAGCTTGTGTCCCCATATATGCCAACTTGCTTATGCTGACATGGGAAAAGGTTAATGTTTTGATGTCCCCCTACCAGCATTGTTGGAATTTTTATTGTAGATACATGGATGATATATTCATTATAGGGAAAGATAAAGTAGAAGTTAAAGATCAATTTTTGGAGTACATTACACAGACTACTAACTTTTTTAGATTCATACATAAATATTCAGTTCAGTCTACACACTTTTTATGGGTCTACTTTAGATGGTCGACTTTTCAGAAAGTCGACTTTCATATGGCCAAGACTATATGATCGACTTTTGAAAAACTGACCATGTAAAATAAACACAAAACACACAACAAACACTTACCTTTTGAGTGTTAGCAGGGGGCAAGCCCCCCCTGCACCCCCCACACCTCCCGTAACTTAAATATACCAACTCCGAGATTGCACTACAGTGCAGAAGAAGGAAATTTTCCCATTCTGCACTGTACGGAGATAGCGGTTCCCCATGGCCGGCTTTTTAAAAGTCTATCATATGGTCTCAGCCATATGAAAGTCGACTTTCTGAAAAGTCGACCATGTGAAGGGGACCCACTTTTTAGACATGAATCTAGCAGCTGAGGGTGATGCTTTTGTTTTATCTATTTATAGAAAAAGTACATTTTCTAACTGTTACTTACAGTACAGAAAGTTGTCATCCTTGGCACTGCAAGAAGAACTTGATTAAGGGACAGTCATCAGAGCAGCATGAATGGTTTCTAAAGAGGATGATTTTAGGACTGAATTAAACACTATGCAGGAAATGTTTTTGGGGAAGGGTATACCCTATAGATTTACTCTCCAAGATAAGAGTGGAGGTGGTCAGAGGTGGGGGTGGTAAATACATTCCCCTACTAGGTAACCCTGTAGAGAATGATGAACAGATAGATTCCCCTGTCGTGACATCACATTTTATGAACTCTATGGCTGCAAAATATAATGATAGTAGTACATTGGTTAAAAGTGCCATTAAAAACAATTGGTATATTCTTAAAATAAAACAGTTGGAGAAGCCCCACAATTTGTATATTGGGTGGACAAAAATATTAAAAAATCATTAGAGAGTTACAAGGTAGGTGGGAAACAGAGAAAGAAGGGGAACCACATTTTGGAACTATGAATTGCAGGAGATGTCATTTTTGTCAGTATATCTTGGATAAAGAGTCCATAAAGTTACGGAACTTTTATGGTACTAAAATCAACTTTGTGAAAGGTAACTGTGAAACAAGAGGTTTAATTTACATGGCAATCTGTAATACATGCCAGTCCTTCTACATTGGTAAGACTGAGCGTAAACTGGGGGGGAGGATTTATGAACATATTTATGATACTAGAAAGAAAAACAACAATAACGCTTTATACAAACAGTCTTGGGTCTGTGATGACTTTACTAAATTTGAGTTTGGTATACTGGAAAAAATACCCTTTGACATGAGTGGCGGCATGAAGCCAGGATAGAGTATACGGAGGTAATTTGGTAAATTAGACAGGATGCTATATCTCCCAGGGTTAAATGACTGTATTTTATATTTCCAGTTTTAAAGATGAGGGCTGTAAAGTTGTGACATGTTTTGTATCTATTACTCATTATTTGTTATTTACTAATGGATTATTTTTCAAAGTATGGAGAGTTTTTTTGAAATATGATTGATTATGGCTGTTTTTATTGTTGTAGATTTTTTATACTCAATTGTTGGAACTATACAACAACAAAAAATGTTTTTGGTGTGACAACTAGATTTTGTTTTTTTTCAGTGAAGATTTGAATATTTTTTTAGAAATCTATTTGGAGGTTTAATTAATTAAGCAGATCACAGTAGAGCAGAATTTCTTCTGAAGAAGTCCTATGTGTTGGGACAAAAGCTCTGAATAATTTTTTGGGTATAATAAACTCATGTTACTTAAGAAGTTTTTTCCAGTCTGCTTTGTACTATTTTAGTGGATGCCACTTTATTCCTGAGACTACGTGAACCCATTTGCTGGTTTGTTGGTTGTTTTCAGGTTGCATGGTATACACACCTGTTCATGCAAATGATGTCAAACATCTTACAATGAATATTTAAACAATGCTATTAAGCAGATATCAATCTACAATCTTAACACCAGTATCATCAAATTCTTGTTTATAGTTTTAATAGAAATTCTGAGATATACAGATCTCACTTAGTAATTCCTACCTCTTTGTTGTAAAAATGTTAAAAGTATTTGGGTGTGACAATTCAGAATAATAGAAGTTTTAAAGGTAACATATTTATCATCAAAGTAAAGCTAACACTTACTTTTTTTATTCTTTAATACCAGTTATAGAAGGGAAGCTTTAGTTCTAACTTCAGTGTGTGGGATTTAATTAAATCTGTGATGGAATATAATACCAGCTGTTCCTACAGTCAGTCAGAAATGTACCTAATCCAGCATAAATTTAAAGAAGGGACATCATTAGCTGTTAAGTACAGACAAACCAAACTGAAGTTACTTAATTTTGCTGAGTACAAACAGGCTTATTTGGATTACATTTATGCAACATTTGAGTCCTTTAAATAAGAGGTGTTGGTGACTGTAATGGGAACAGTGTTACACTTTTGATAAAGCAATCTGCTGAAATTTCAGATATGATAAATGGAACTAAGTGGTTGCTTTATCACTCAAATAGTTCATGATTATTGAATAAACTTTTCTAATATGAGAGCTTCAGATGATTTCCCCACATTTTAAACATACAGCTGACAGCTGGATGAGCATCAGCTATTTAAGCACAGCACAAAGGAATCAGGCCCCAGTTATCTTACAGACTCATGTATAGGTAAATATATAAAAAATCATGTTGTATGACATGACACAAAGAGGATAAAGTTTGATATTCTTCTGCAGAATGATAGGGTCTTACTTATATTAAATAAAGTGTCTGCTGCTTCCATGCAGCCTACCAAATAAGCATAGAAAATATGTTGATTTTATATTCTAACTATAATAAAAGGAACAGCTATAAAATAAACTAGTCTGCTGCCAGTGCAAAGCTAATTTTATAGTAAATGATATGCCGTGATGGCTTGCCATAGAAGTAGCATCATACTGACTAACAGCAGAATTCTGAGCAGGAAGATCTAAATATAAAAGCATGGGCATGAATTACAGGTATCACAATATACCATCCCTGTTAAACTAGGAAAACCAAGAGAAAACTGTGTGAGAGAATTTATGAACACAGTTATGATGTCAAGAAAAAAATGGCAAATGCATTAGCTAATCACATTAATGAAAATCCTACACATGACTTTAAATTTAGTATTACTGAGCAAATACAAGTATATGATAGACGCGGCCCTTGGCAACTACATCTTGAATGGCATCAGCTTTACTGGCAACTCAAGTTAAATTCTAACAACTGGAATGGTTTAAATGGTCAGCTCTCCATTAATTGCCTGTTGAGGTTGCAAGCATTAGAAAGATAACTATGTTTTTTAAAATTAACAGGGTGGACAATTTGATCAGTTTTATTTTCTGTTGTAGAATGCTGTTATGGTATTAAATACATGGTTACAAAACATTTTTTGAATCAACAATTTCATGACACATACATATATATTTTATATATATATATATATATATATATATATATATATATATATATATATATATATATATATATATATTTGCACTTTTTATATTGTTTATTTTCATACACATGTTCATACATGTTTTTCATGCATTCTTAAATATTGGTTCACACTATTTATTCATGTCATAGATTGCACGCATTTTATTTAATTAAAAAAATGCACTTTAAAAGTTGAAGATTTGTTATTTTTGGTTTGATTTGTTAGCATGTGTGCCTTATTTTTTAAGACTTGCTACTGTGTATTTTTTAACTTGTAAGTCTTTTAACTTGTAAATTTCTTTTTAAAAGAACTACTTGGCTTTGGAAACCATGCTGGGGAACTGCCTAACACATGACCATGTTTAGCAATTCTGATCGGTTTAGGATAGTATAAAGGGAAGTGGAAATGCTTCCATAATTATCTGACGAAGTTTCAAACACTGCAAGGAAAGTGCTTATGTTTTTATTCATTTGGTTAATATTAGTTTACTTAATAAATTAAACCTCATCTGGAGGAGTTTACGGTGTGGTCCAGTCCACTGTGTTTTTATACTAGTTTGTGCCTTCTTTTTGTTTGTTTGAGACACTATAAACAACTTTGAAATAAAGTCAAAGACCAAGTCAAATGAGACAAAAAATTATACTCTACTACTACACAACAAAAGCATCTCCACAATCTTACAAAATTCTGGTCTGCCATAAATAAATTCCTTCACCCAAGCCAATCCTACACCCCTACCCCATCAACCACTAACAATAACGATAGTGTAACTGCAAAACTTAACTCTTTCTTTCCAAACACTATACCCTCAATTACTAAGAACCACTGCAATGAACCTTCTGCTACCCCAACCACAGCCAACATTGAAACTGAGTCCTCTTTTAAACCTGTCCAGTCTCAAACCATAAAAAATCTACTCTCTAAATTAAAGCCCACAAGCATTGCAGCTGACAATCTGCCCTCTGAATTCTTAAAACTAATAGCAGATGCCATCTCCTATTCAGTCTCCAACCTCATCAGCTGGTCTATATCCAAGTAATAGATTCCAAAAACCTGGAAAATATCTTACATAATCCCTTTGCAGAAAGGTGGTAGCTCTATCGCATTCTCAAATTATAGACCTATAGCCATCTTATCACCCCTTTCTAAACCTTAGAAAAGTGAATTCATATACAGCTTTTTAACTACTTCTTATCTAATAACTTCCTTTCTAGCACACAGCATGGATTCTGCCAAAACTATAGTACCACAATTGCCCTGCTGAGCCAACATGATCTTCCTTTCCTTTCACCTATTTCCATGGGGATCTCCCAAGGATCAATCCTAGGCCCTTGACTTTTCAGTATATTGACCAACAGGCATCATGCAGCAACTCCTCTAGCCTCCTCCTGTCATCTGTGCTGCACTACCTACCCTAACTGAACTCGAAATGAAGACACAACAGTCTTTCCTGACAATTGAAGCCTGGTAATTAGACTCCCAACTAATCCTGAACTCACCCAAAGCTAAACTCATGCTCTTTCACCCAAGTAAAAATAGGGACCTCACAACTCCATTCCAACTATAGTCTTCCAGTAATATCTAGTGTAGGTCACACAAAACTTCTAGAAGTGCATATAGATAATGCCTTGAAAGACACATGCAAAACTAGGTGCACTATATAGACTCACGCCCTTCCTCACTAGTACCTCTAGACAGTTAATTGCCAGGACTCACCTGCTCTCCACCCTACGTTATGCCTCCCCTATCCTTGCCAATCTAAAGAAAACAGATTTGCCAAACTGGGAGCCTGCTAGAATAAAATTGCTAAATTTGCCACCAGCCCCCCTCACAGATTTCACCAATGCTCTGTCTTACAATAACGGAACTGAATAGAATTACCACATTAACTATCCTACACTCAACTTATTACTGCCCACAGACTAATTCACCAATCACAAATAAGTCCTGCCCTTCACCAACTGCTCCTACTCTATATCAACACCCGAGCCCTCTGATCCACTAATAAATCCTTACTGCATGTATCCAAATCCAGCAATGCTGCTGGCAACTCTCTTTACTCCAATTACATCTCTAAAATTTGGAATAGTATTCCACAACCAATCATAACTACGGCCAATCCATCTCAGTTTAAAAACCTACTTAAGAACTACCTACAAATAAATGGCTGTGTCCCTGCACTAGTCCAGATGAATTATTTCTCCCATCACTAGCAACCAACTACACTACTTTACAACCAAACTATCTCTGTCAACTGTAACCAAACCTATTAATATGCTTACCTCCTTATTCTTCCTCCCACCCCTCCAACACAACTAATATGGCCTACTCCTCTCACCCACCTTATCTGACTACCCTACTTTATTCTGCTTCTCTCCTTCAACCATTACTTCTACCTAAGTAACTTTCTGACCAAATCCACCCTCCTTAGCTCTTCCCTTCATCTACTGCCTATCTCTACTATTACCTCTTAGGACATGTTCAAATAAAAAACTACTGCCTAATTGATGACAATATACAAACTACTACACAACTTAAATACTGAGTATTGAATATGCTTGTACAGAATGATGCTGAAACTTTTTGTTTATTATGATGCTGTATCAAAATATTATGTCCTATTGTACTCAATGTAATGCAATGCAACTGTATTGTATATTTGTATGTTCTAATGTATGTGCAATTGTATGCAATTTACCTATGCAGCTTTTCTCCCAGGCCTCTGGTAAACTGGGCTCTGACCCAGTCGGACATTCTATGTAAACAAATGAAAAATAAATAAAAATAAAATAAAAAGTTCTGCACACCTCTTTAACCTTTGTTTCTAGCTTTGTACATTCTAAATAAGATCTGTTGTACTCAAGTACTGCACATTCTGTTAGCACATTTTATTCTTGTCAGTATTCTTGGCTGAAGCTTATGCATTTGTATCTTTTACTGAAATATTCCTTTCTATTAAAACTGCATTAAATATAAAATAAATATACAGACCTGCTTTAATATGGCTGCATGTCTAGGCCTATGGAAAGACAATACTCTATTTATGTCTAATAAACTACATTTAAGTGAAACCTGATTTTATACAAAAACACACACAGGCATGCACACACACACACACATGCGCGCGTGCGTGCGTGTGTGTGTGTGTGTGTCTGTATGTGTGTGATTTGTACTGTACCTGAATATATTATAATGTATTGTAGTAATGTATGTATAGTTTAGCTAATTTATACATTTTCTTTTAAAATTAGAGTCACATGATTTTTAAAATGTAGTCACATGGTGAAGTAACTTGTCAGGTGCTAACATTTAAAAAGTATGATAGTGGATGTGTATTTTATTCTGAAAAGTTCTAATTTTATGGACAAAAATAAATGCTTCTTTATTTAATTGTTTGCCTCCTTAATCCATTAATGTGGAAGTTTTTTGTGTTTTGTTTGTAAAACTCATTAGAAATAAACATTTAAATAAATAAACAGACAAATAAATGAACAAATAAATAAAATGCCTCCAGCCTAGCCCTCATACTTTCTACACCTTCTATTCTAGCCTTCCTGTTCAGGGTAACACTTTAACATCACCTGACATGAATCTTGTGCAGCCACATCATACACCACACCACCTATTTTGATCTCCAGTGGGAAGAGTTTTTGCTCCTCTAGGATCTGATCATATCCCTTTCCCTCTATGTCATACTCCATTTTGGTGTTTTTCTCTGATCTCCTTCCAGCAGTCTAATATGTGTCTCCTACCTTCCAGAGATACACACATTACTGATGTTTTGGCTTGACTAGGACATAGAAAACAAGGAGTATCACCTCTTTATTTGTTTCATCTATTTGCTGAGGGCAAACCTTAGTCTTCTATTTCATTAGTCTGATGCCATCTCACTCTGGGCGCAGTGGTAAAAGCCAGGTGTTTCACCACTTCTAGAGATTTTCCTTTCCATATTGTCATTTAATCATTCCATTCCCCCAGCTGATTCTTTATGCATTAGTTGTTGTGCACAAAAGTGGTAGTTTACATTTATCTGCACTGAGCATTAGCTGCTATGTCAGCCTTTCCAGATTATTCTTTAGAGTCTTACCTTCCATCCTCAACTGTTGCACCAGTCTTGCATGATAAGAGAAGGGACTAATGTGGTTTCCATAATATCAGATGTATCTGAAACAAATACTGTGAAGACTGCTCGACTTTGGACTGGTCCAGCTGATATCCCATGAGTCACTTTCTTTATTCTTAGCATTGTCATCCTTCTCACTACTTCTTTCCATGCCCTACCTTTTAACAATGCAATAATTCAGTTCCCCAGTGTTGGCCTTGCATCCAGTCTGTGAAGGTTTTCTAGCAGTTGCCTCTCTGCCGATTGAGTCAAATGCCTTTTCCTGTATTTAAGTAAAAAACTGGAACAGGTTTGATTAGCAGCTGCTTCTAGTCATGCTAGTTGTCATAAAGAATGTTGTCCTCTGGAAAAGCAATCCCAATTAACTTTTCACTCCAAATTCTCTTATTGGATCTCTCTGCTCTTTCTATTAACCTAACAGGCTTGTGGTACCCATATTTTCTTGCTCCTCTTTTTGCGGGGTACTATACTTGTCTTTCAAACCTCAGGCAATGGGCATTGATCTGTAAAAGATCTTAATCAGGGGATCAACCAGTGCACTGGGCAGATTATTGATGATACTGGCAAGCAGCCATCTTATCTCCAAGCTTTTTTTAAGGGCAACGAGTTCCACCTTCCCCTCCTCCTTCCCAGTTTATCTTGTCTCGCCCTCCTAGAAGCTTGAGGGATATTTTGAAAAGGGCTTTTTGGATAGGCTTGAAATGGTCTGCAGACTGATTGCCTAGTATTTACATATGAACCTATGAACCTATTTGGCGGCTGCCTTCTGTTCTCTGTACACTGCTTACCTCACTCCCAAAATGGCACCCTCCCCTTGCTTTCCTTCCTGAAGACTTTATTGGAAGTATTTGTTTAATACCTCAATCTGCAAACAAAAATAAGAATTGCAATGATTGCAATGCTGTTTTACAAAAACTATTTAAGATGCTAAGCATGTGGTTGCCAGTTTGTACAGTTTGAATATTGCCTGGAATTTAGTACGGAGGACTAATGATATAATTTTGCTTCATCTCAGAGTCCTGGGTTTAATTACCTTGATCTTCATTTCTGTACTATGTGACTCTCAGTAAATCATTTAACCAGCGTTACTAGTGATCCAGTGAAAATTAACCTCAATTAAGTTGGGCAATGTGGTTAAGAAAACATAACATATAATAAAAATAAGCTGCCATTAGTTCAATGCTGCTGAATATACCTACTCTAACCTTTTCACATACTGTTGCAATTTTGGCTACTGCTGTGTGTTGGAAATACCTAAGATGAGATTTTCCTGAATATTGTATAACATTAATAAGAATCTTATATTATAATTCGGAGGCATAAGATAAATATCTAGTCAAACTATCCAGCGTAATAAGCATAAATGAACAACACAAAGATTCACAGTGCCTCTATTACTATTTGCCTAGCCAATGATTCATTATCAAATTAAGAGTAAATAGCAACACTAACAGGTTTAGATGTAAATAATAAAAGTGAAACCAAAATGTTATTGCTTGTTGATGACATATTACTAATATTAACAATTATTAAGCATCAGTGACTAACTTAAATATATCATTCAAAGACTTAACACAAATTTTTATTCTCTGATTTAATACTAACAAGACTAACATTCTAATCAGAAATTTTAGGTAGATACCGATTTAATAAATAAATCCCTATGTCACAAGATGGGTTGCAAACTGGCTCAGGGATAGAACTCACATGGTCAGAATTGCAGGTGCCATGTCAGACTCTAAACCAGTTACAAGTGGCATCCCACAAGGCTCAGTCCTGGGACCTCTCTTGTTCGGTATATATTTATCTGAGGTACAGGCTAACATGGGAGGACTATGGCTAACCAAGTTCGTAGATGACTGCAAACTGGGTGCCATAATTGACTTGCCGACCGACACAAGCATCCTCCAAAAAGGTCTCACAGAGACGGATAACTGGTGCCAGAGCCATGGCCTAAAGCTAAATGCCAAAAAGTGCATTGTCATCCCCTTTGGGAAAAACAAAGTGCCCACAAATTACCACATAGGTGGTAATCCATTAATTACGGAAGAAGTAATTAGGGATTTGGGGACCCAAGTAGATAGCAATCTCTCCTTTGACAATCACATTGTCAAAGTAGTTAGAAAGACCTTCTATATAGCCCACCTTATCATGAAAGGGTTCACATCTAGATCAAGAGAGGTCATTGTGCCCCTCTACTCATCACTCATCAGACCCATAATTGAATACAATGCCCCATTTGGGATGTACCTTACCCACACCTGCAGCAACTGGAAAGACCCCAGAAGTACCTCACCAAGAGGATCAAGGGACTCAAACAGATGCCCTATGCAGTTAGGCTAAAGAAACTCTAGCTCTACTCAGTTGCTTACCGCCTACTCAGAGGTGATCTGTGCCTGACGTATAAAGCCATGTCCAACCCAGAATTAATGGACATGCTCCACCTCAGGAAATCCAAATCCCTTAGAGCTACACGCTCCAGGGACTTAAACCTCAGCACAGAAATAAATAGGACATGCTGGAGGGACAGATTCATATCCCAGAGGCTCCCCTCACTCTGGAACAAAATCCCAATCCATGTTAGGCAGAGTCCCTCAATGACCCTGTTCAAGAGAAATCTTGACGAGTGGATGGGAGATTGTAGGTTTACCCCTGGGATCTCTTCTGTGTCCCTACTAGGCAGAGGCACAGTAAACTAACCTCAAAAGGGCTATCTTCTGTGACCTACTGTACAGAGGCACAGTCAACTAATCTAAAAGGTGGCGAAAGCCAAACACACTCTGGCTAGGCTTATAAATGCCTTAGGGCAGATAGCCTAGTATCAACCTATGAACCTAAATTCAACCATAATTGGAATAGTAACCATTTAAAATATCTAGAGATTACCCTAACACATGATATAAATACATTAATACAAATTAATTACAATCAAGTCATTGAAATGTTTAATAATGTGATTATGAAATGGAAGAAGATATACTTTTTGTTAAAAATGATTTAACTACAAAAATGTATATATAATTCAAACAATTGCATTTTCGATGATGAAATATAAATAAGAAAAGTAAATAGATTACTCAGCACTTTTCTTTGGCATTCATCTAAAACAAGGATTACAATTAGAAACTGCATTAGAACTTGGGGAACTTACAGCATGAGCTTACTAGATATCAAAATTTCAACCTCAGTATTTAAACATATTACACTGAGTCAATAGTTATAATTTAAAGATAAAATATCTAAAAAGAACAATTAACAATGTGAATGTTAATCAAAAATGACAAGGAGTATAAAATACATATGCCAAGAAACCCAAGATATGTAAAAATGCTCAAAATATTTGTGAATTTTATATCTAAACATTCCATACTTAATCATGGATGTTTATATAATATTCCTTTTCTGCAACCACAATATTTACTGAAGGGGCCTGACTCGATAAAATGGTAGAATACAATGAAATGTACCTATTGGCATAATTTATTTAGAAGATATTAAAGTCAGAATAGTAGATGGAATCATTAATAAAGATGATCAATTACACAAAGACTGGTTAAGTATACAAAGGAATCAGAATTTTATTATTTTAAAAATTCAAGGTACTCCAATTAGCAAAATGGAAAATCCCCTAAACTTCTAGAATTTATCTCTGTAACAGTGTATAATAAAACATATCTAAATCCACTTTGTCTGACCTTTGACAAACATAAGACTGTGAGGTCTCTTCATCTATGACCTCTCAGAGAAACTCACTACTGTAAATGTCCTGAATTCAGATGACATCCTCCTTATGGAAGCAGATAAATCCATTCCTAAACTTCAATCCTAGCTTCAGTTATCCTTCTCAAAACTCTGCAAGTGGGCCTCAGACAATAAACTAATGATAAATCTTTTTATTTGCTTCTCCTCACAAAGTAAGAAATGTGTCAAACTAATAAAATCACTGTGTTGCAGCCAAAACTCTCCACATCCTTCCAAAGGTATCAAACATTTTATTAAGACATAAAAATGTTTAAAAAGTATTCATTGAGTGCTTTCATCCCCTCAGAACTGGGACTTCATCAGAATACATGCCTTCTATTAAATCCAACATTTATAGCCCAATGTGTTGATGACATCACAGCCACACAAATGCATTTAAAGGCACAACCACTTTTTTTTTAAATACAGCTTAAAAACACTTATAAACATCTAAATCATATTTACTATACTTAAAGTAGACTTTCCTAACTTCAAGGAAATCGGAGGGCATTGGTTTAAATTAAGTTATTTCTGTAAAACCCCTGTTAATTAAGAGAGCTAGGGACAAAAGGCTACAAACAGCTATGTTAAACATTTCCATGAAGTTAGGAAGTTAGTTATAAATGCTGGATTTAATAGAAGCATGTATTCTGATGAAGTCCCCGTTCTGAGGAGATGAAAGTGCTCAATGAATACTTTTTAAACATTTTTATGTCTTAATAAAAATTTGATACCTTTGGAAGGTTGTGGAGAGTTTTGGCTACAACACAGTGATTTTATTATTTTATTTTTGTTTTGGTTATCACAGGAGTCGTTTAGACAGTTTTTAAATGTGTCAAACTGTAAAGTGATTAGGAGGATTATATCATGCTAAGGATGAGCAGAGTGTGTGTTTTCATTAATTAATTGATTACTTAAGAATTAACTCATTTGGGTAACCGGTTATCCACTATTTAACTCAATTGGGTAACCAGTTATCCCCTACTGGAAGCAATGATGTGTTTTCAAGGGAGACCCAATGTGGCATTTACACCAGGTAGGGCACGGTTACTCAACATTCTGTGAATATTCTCCAGCTGTTCTTTTGGTAAGCACCATGATATCTTTAACATATATCTGAACTACCAGTAAATCAAGCAGAAAAGACTTCAGTTTAGTGTTTCAGTTGAAAAATGTCACACTGAGCACCCCTCATGATGCATTATATTGCCAACTAAACCATGTGGGCATACAATCCACATCTTTTTCATCTTCCTGCCTTCAAACAAAGCATGCTGCTTGTTGGAGCAGCGATACTGCTAGTCACTGGTGCACTGTTATATCACTTCTTATTGGCTCTTTCATTTGAGAAGTCACACTGCATTTTGTACTTCAGAAGATAGAAAACATTATTCTTTCAGGAACAAAAGCAGTGAAGGGCATTGAGGGTGTGTGCACTCTCAAATATAAGGGCCAACAGATAATGTGAGCTGTAAAATAAAAAAAAGTTAGCTGTTTCTGATTGAAGCATGTAGAGTAATTGATAGGTATCTTATAATTAAATTAAATATGCAAAGTGATGCAAAGTACCTTATCAAATGCATCATAATGTAGGTTGGGTTTAACATCTTCACATGATCTTGTGTTACACATGCATTAGAAAATGGGAAAGAGACATGCAGGTTAATGATTGAATATGAAAGGCCGCAAAGCTGTGCATTATTTAAGCACATTAGGAGCTAATTATGTCTCTGTTGCACATTAATATAAGATTAACCTTTTTAGAGAGTTAATGAAAATATTTAATGAGTCATTCACATTTCATTTTGTAGCTATTCAAGTGTTTTGAAAGACATAGAAAATTACTCCAAGTACTAATAAAATGATTGCAAAAACCAAAGACAGTGAACCAAAAAAAAAAAAACTCCAATGGTCAAGTCCAAATAGCTTAGGAAAATACCAACACCAACATTAGCGCTTTCATTCACTTTATTTCTCATGAACTTCTTCAGAAAACCTCCAAGTCTTGGCATTTTGTGGAGTATAAGCATTTCCAGTGTGTAGAAAGCATTTCAGTTTGACCTTATGGCTCACCATGCACATCTTATGGAGAGTAGTATTGTGGAAACTGAATTCATCCTCAAGTCTGGGTGAGTACATTCATGAGGTTGACCCTCTTTTCCACAAAATCTCACCAAGACAACACAGATATATAGACTGTATTTTATATAGCATATATCATGGACAGAAGTAGGTCAAAAATTAAAAAAAATAGCTGGGTGCACAAGACCCAGAAAAAAAGTGCCCAATCCTGGTTGGTGCAGTGGTGCCAGAACTGGAAAAAATTACAGTGTAGAATCCTCAAAATACAGAAACATTCCTACAATGGGGCTAGGCCAGGCCCAAGGGGAGGATGGACCCCCTGTTGTAGAAGGAAGTAGTAGTCCACAAAAATCACAAAAACTGATAGGCCAAAGAAGAGCCATAAAGACAACAGAGTGGGCTATTAAGGATAAGAAAGAAATTATGCATTGTTATTATTATGCAAAAAGCCCAGAATTTCCAGACACAAGATATACAAAAAGATTGAGAGAGAAATTAGGGGAAAGAAAAATACTTCCACAAGAAAATCTGTTGAAAGCTTCAAATAAAAAAATCGTCTTCATTAATACAACAGATTTTTGAAAAACATTATACAGACCAAGAAACTTTGATCTGTTTGGAAAAAGAAGCATCTCAGGAAGTGCAAAAATATAAACAATAAAAATGAGTGATTTTTGAAAAGTATAAAAAAGAAGTACGGACATGGGAAAGAAAGAAAGATTTGATATGGTACAATATTTAAGTAAAAAAAAAAAAACAAATTAATCAATACAAATCGGCAGCCACAAAGATATTCGAAAAGGAATACAGGTAAAGACATTAAGATATGGAAAATTTCATAATAAAAAAAATAATATCATAAGAGGGAATGTAGGAAAGAAGATTAGTAAAGTAGAAGTTAAAAAATAGAAGCTGAAGTTATAGAATGCCTGTAAAGTGAAGGATGTAATGTAGAAGGTCTAACACAGGTTACGTCACAGCAGTATGGAACGAGTCCCCAAAGTAAGGAGAAACAGGAAGATCAGGAGACATCTGAAGAAGAAATATGGACATGGGAAAGAAAAAGAGATTTTATATGGTGTAATATTTATGCAAAGGAGAAAGCAAAACTAATCAATACAAAAAGAGCAGCACCGAAGATATTTGAAGAGAAATACAGGCAAGGAAATCCAGACATGGAAAACTTTACAATACAAAAAAATAAGAAGACAAAGAGGAAAGTAGAAAAGAAGATTAGTAATGGAGAAGTTAAGGAAATAGAAGCTGAGGTTATGGAGTGTCTGCAAAGTGAAGGATTCAGTGTAGAAAATCTAACTCAGAAAGCACCACAGCAGGATAGAACAATAAACATCCAAATTAAGGAGAAACAAGTAGAATGGGAAGCAATTGGTCAGTTACCATATGAAGATATTTTGGAGTCTTCCACAGGAAACCTCTATAAACATTCACTTGAAGCTGGACAGCAATCAAAGGAACAGGAAATTGTGGCAGCTCTAATTCAGTCAATGAGAGTTGATAGGCTAGTGAGTTCCCATATGACAGAGGAACGGATGACACAAGATGAAATTGAAGAGAATGTGTCACAGGAAGATGCTATAGAACTTTATAATATCAACATAGGCAGAAAGCTTTAGAAGATACACAGATAAAAATAAAGGAAACATACAAAATAAGCAGTTTATTGAGAATTGGGAAACAAGGTAAAAGGAATTGAAAGACCACCAAAAAAAGAAGAAATGGACACATTATGGAGAAGTATTTATGAAGATCCTGTGGAACACAACAAAGATGCTAAATGGGTAGAAGAAGTAAAAGAAAGAATAAGAAGTTTAAAGATACAGGATATGAAATGGGATGAAGTAACAGCTAGACGGACTGAAACAAAGTTAAGAAAAGCCTCTAATTGGAAAACCCCAGGCCCAGATGCAGTACCTAACTTCTGGTTAAAAGTATTAACATATTTGCACAAAGAATTAGCCATGAATAAGAAATATTTAAATGCGCACCCCAAACAGACACCATGCTGGCTAACAACAGCAAAAACAACGCTCCTACTTAAGAGTGAACCTGCAAGCTACCCTAAAAACTATAGACCAATAACTTGCCTTCTGGTGACGTATAAACTATACACTGGAATTGATGCCGACGGAGTTTATAGTCATTTATAAGAAAACCCAATTAAGCCAATAGAACAAAAGGATAATGAAAGTCATATGGAACAAAGGATCATTTGTTCTTAAATAAAGTCGTGGTGGAGAACTGTAAAAGGGGGAAGAATCTAAGTATGGCATGGATTGACTACAAAAAGCATTTGTCAGTATCCCACATTCATCGATTAAAGAGTGCTTAAAAATGTATAAGATATACCCTACACTGATAAATTACCTCACAATGACCATGAAACACAATGGCAAACCACCTTGTAGTTAAGCCATGATAAAGAACACATTATTATTCCAGGGATTAAAATCCAAAGGGGGATATTCCAGGGTGACACTCTGTCACTGCTGCTCTTTTGTCTTACCATTAACCCATTAAGCTGTCTGCTTAACAGATTTGGTCATGGCTATAATTTGGCTCCCAGAAAGCAACAAAGTGTAAATACTTCTCATCTTCTGTTTGTTGATGATTTAAAACTGCATAGATCATCAGATGAGGAACTGAAAGCACAACTGCAAGTAGTCAAAACTTTTTCAGATGATATAAGAATGTCATTTGGTCTTGATAAATGTACAAAAGCAACCTTTAAAGCAGGAAACCTGCAACACCAAGAAAACAACACTTTGTGACAAGAATGTAATATAAAAGAACTTGAGCAATAGGGAGTGTGTAAATATTTATCAATTGATGAAGGATCGACAATTAAACATGAAAAAATGCAAATAAAACTTAGTAAGGAATATTTTAGAAGACTTAAATTAACCCTGAAAACAGTACTGACATTTAGGAACAAAATTCAAGCTATAAACCAATTTGCTCTTCCTGTCCTAACTTATAGTTTTGGAGTGATTGACTGCCCCAAAAGGTGTTGGATAGATTAGACAGGAAAACAAGAAGGATGCTTCATGCTCATCAAATGTTTTATAAAAATCAGTGCATACCAATATTATATATTTCCCATTCCGAAGGGGGTGTGGGCCTACTTGAAATTCATTACATGTATATATCTACAATTGTGGGACTGCATACATATCTGCTGACCTCACAAGACCGAAATATAGTGAAAGATTTGAAACACGATGAGAATAAATCTAAGATTACTTTCCTTCTTAGTCTAGCAGAAGCATATCATTGTCAAGCGTGAATGGAAATAAAAACAGAAGTAGATAAAAATCAGCCAGCAACTGAATGTGCCAATAAACAAAAGAAAGAATATAAGGTGAAGGACCAGAGGAGAAGGCAGGAAATGTGGAAAATGCATAAATATAGTTGCAAATATAGAAAACTCCTGGAAGAACCTCATGTTGATCAGGATGGAATGCAGGAATGGTTAAGGAGAGGCAAATTCAAACCAAAAGATGAAAGGTTAATATTGGCAGCCCAAGATAGTGGGCTATGTACACATTGGTTTACAAGATCTATTGAACATGGGGGAGAAACACAAATGCAAGTTTTGCAAAAGGAATTAGAAACAGTCACACACCTTGTGGCTGGGTGTGATATACTAATGGCAGAAAGACTGTATATTGAAAGGCATAATAATGTGGCAAGACTGTTGCACCAGGGATTGTGCAAACATTGTAATATTTAAGTAGCTGAAAAACAGTAGAAACATGAGCCACAAAGCATCATAGAAAATGATGAAGTCTACATCACATGGGATCACCCATTACCAGCAGTTCAAAAGACAGATGCGAGAAAACCAGATATACTGGTCCTTTAAAAGAAAACAAATATAGCATTAATCATTGAAATTGCTACACCCAGTGACTAAAGTGTCTTGTGTACAGAGAGACACAAAGTTATAAAATATCAGGATTTGTAGGCAGAAATGAGACCAATGTGGAAGAAAGACACCCAGACAGTTCCAATAGTGGTTAGAGCAATGGGTCTTATAAAAAATAATCTACCGTCATATTTAGATATGCTAGCAATCCATGTAATTCCGTACGAATTGCAGAAGGATTCATTACTAGGCACATTGTGGGTGCTGCAAAGAGCACTTCTGGCTGACATCAAAGACTGAAACAATACTAATTTCATGAACTTTAATTGTACTTTGACTTAGGAATGAGGTCCATTCCCGTTATGGTATTTGAAACCCAAAAGACTTGGAGAAATTAAAAAAGAGAGTTTCTATATGAACTCTTCACTCATTGTGAAGTGCTGCCTGCCATATCCTAGCTTGCATTTTTGAGAATTAAATAGTGAAAATGAATGGGAAAGAAAGAAAGCAACTTGTTCAAAATGCAGTAGAAGGGGTCAAAACCTGCTGCCATTACCTTTCTGCTGAAATGCATAAATAGTTCTGTTAGGCATAAACCTTCCTGTACACAATACCTGTAATTAATTCTGCTGCTGTTTACTTGATGCAAGACTCACAAGCATGTAAAATGTACCAGTAGACAGCATTTAAAGAGACTGAATCTAAAGGACCTTATGCCATATTGGAGACTCAACCAGTGCAAAGGTATCAGCAGAATAAAGACATTACAGAGAAGGGTAATGAAGATAATATGGGGGTAGCCTCAAGAAATTTGGCAAATACACGGGAGACTTTGGGAATGTAGTGTAGGAACGCTCAAGGAATGGGGAAGGGGATGTCTATCAAAGTTTTACATATCCCAGATAAGTAACTGTCAGACGTCTCTCTATACGACAGCAAAACACACAGAATCCCAGCAGTCCATGAATACGAGTATCGGCCACAAACTTTTGATTGTGCCCATAAGTTTTCTACACACATAGTTAATAAAGTCCTAACTTAACTCAAACTTTGCTATAAAATAAACCATCTACTTTCCTCCACAGCATGTCCAGGCATAGCCAATAATGTACTGATGCTCTAACTTGAAAACGGGATCCCCCTCCTGTCATTTCATCTGCACATAGCACACGCATTCTACAGACTACTGTAAACAAAATATGCAGATTTGCATTATTGGCTGATGCACAGAGCCATCTATGCAAACTTTTTAAAAAAGTAGGCTGGTTATGTACAACTGAAAGAACAATCCTTCATCTAAGCACCATGATATTTAAGATATTCAAATTAGGAGATAACCACTCCCCCATCAGGAGAAAACTCACTAAAAGAACAAGCAGATTCTTTAAACAATACTTGCAAGAATTTTGGTGGATTGTAGGATTGTAGGAATTACAAGACAAGTAAGTTGTGAGACCACTTGCAACTTGCTGATACTTACCCTCATGATATGCATCCTACTTTTAGGAGGTCAAAGCAGATCAGACCCAAGATGTGTTTACAGATGTGAGATCTGTACAGAGGAAGATGTGTGAAACTGCTCTATGTTTGGACCACCTGTCATGGATATAAGTTATATTAAACATCTTATACTCTAATGTGAGTGTTTACTGCTTTTTTGGTCATTTGGAGTGCTGGTTTGAAGTTGAGTTTGTGGGTGTCCTTACAATCATCAAGGTTAGTCTTGAAGGACATGTAGCTGTTGCCCTGTTTAATGTATAAGGGCAGTTTATTCCAGAGGTGGGGTAAATGTTGGGTAATAAATTTACCCCTACAGCATGATTTGTTTATATATTAGTGGAGATTCAGGTCCTTAGCTCGAGTGTTAGTGGAGCTGCTTGTCTTGCAGAGATGTAAGAGCTCAAAGAAGCTTTAGTCCTTAATGGAATGGGATGCAAGACCTAGGTCTGCACATAACAGTTTGTAAGAGATGGCTAAAGATAGGGCTTCAAGTCCAGCTTGGTAGCTCAGGTTTTTAGACTGGTAATATTCTTGCCTTGGAAGTTCTGAGGCCTTGTTAGCTGTCGGATGTGTCTGGACAAGTACAAACCAATGGGACACTGTGGTCTGTAAGTGATGAGTGCAGTGGGATGATAACTTCTTTGGACCTGGATGAAATGCATTTAGATATCAGTAGTGCTAAATTGAATGATTTCCTGACTACTAATGCTACATGGCTGTCAAATGAGAGGGAGTTGTTGACCCAGGTTCTAAGATATCTAATTATTGTATCAGTTTAGAGAAGGGGACAGGCTATGTTGTAAGGTGAAGTCAAGATTTTTTTGTCAAATGCAACAATGCTGCACTTCTTTTTTTGTATTTAATTTTAGCCCTTTTCAGTACACCATTGGTTAGTGAGGATTAGTCCCAGCTGTAGTGATGATGTATCAGTGGAAGACTGGAGAATAACACCCAGCTTGTGGTAATTAGCAGTCTTCATTAGCCACACATTTGGATTTACTCTTTCGCGGTCAGAAAACTATATGCCAAATAGGAGAGGCCATAACACTGATTCCAGAAGTACACCACTAAATATATTTTTGCTATCTGAGGTGGCACATGCTACTTAACTATGTAGGTTTTATTTTTAGTCAGTTTAATATCAGACTTACCAGGTGCAGGTATATATTTAGTTCTCCTAGATTATTTGTGCTACCAGAATGGATGCTGGTGTCATATGCTTTTGCTGGATCAAGATATGCTGTGTGTATCAAGTGACCACTATTCATAGCCTATGTGACCCTCTCAAAGAAGTTTTATAATCTGAGTAGACGTGAGCTCCCATAGACAAAATCACATTGTAGAGGGTCCAGGTGTATAATATTTTTGATATCATAAAAATCAGATATAATGTACTCCATGGTCTTGTAGATTAGACTAGTTAAGACTTACAGGACTGTAGTTTCCGGGGACTGTGGTGAAGCCCCATTTATGAAGGTGCATCACGACAGCAACTCTCTGTACTTCAGGAACATACCCTGTGGTTAAGCATAATTTAATCAATTTTAGTTGAAATTCCATGACAACATGTTTGTCACTGTTTATTAGGTATCCAGGTAAGTTGACTAGTCCCACTGAAGTGGCATTTTTGGCTTTTGAGACAAAAAATTAGAACATGTTCCTTTAAGATCTAAGTTAGTCTCAGGGATTCTAGGATTTACAAAATTTCAGCAACTGTTTTCCAAATAAAGTTTGCTCTAAACTTATATACAACATGTGCTATGGTCCTATGGATCTGAGTGGATGATAAAACTTTGGATTAATTCAGAACACGGATGAGCATTGTTTCTTAATTGTATGATGTAATCAAAGCATTTATAATTATTCTCGGTTTCATAAGTTGATTCCAGTTTGTGTTTAGAGTTGCTTTTCCTGATAGTAATTTTTAGTTGTTTGTTGATCCCTTTGAGAGAGTCCTTAATGTTGACATTTTGTAAAAAACAGGGACCACCTTGTGAAGTTATTCACCAAGACTTAAGGATGAATTCAGTTCCAGCAATACTACTCTATGTTGCTTGCTGATTTTATCATCTCTCCATCTGCACCCTGGCTAAATATTGGTGGCTCCATTTACAATGAGCTCTGCACACAACTGTGTATTGCCTTTGAAGCTGCAGAAGTAGCTAAAGAATACCTTGTGGCTGTCCTTGGCCTGAGAGGCCAAATTTTCTTCAAATTTGGCTTTGGTAGACTACATTTGTCCTCTGAGTTGTTTATTTAGTGTAATGAGAGTGATGTTTTCCTGCTGGGTGTTACACCTCCTAATTTTTGCCATGATTTTCTTCCTTCTGTTATATAGCCTATAGATGTTGTGATTCTACTAGGGTGGCTTATTTTCTGTGTTTGTTCTGTCTTTCTTCCAGGTGGCTACAACTGTCTCTGTGCAGCTATTAACATGCTTGTGTAGAGTTTAAAATTTTGCCAGGTTATCACTTAATAGTAGGAATTTAGCCTTAGAGTAGTTCCTGAATATTCCAGAATTATCTGTGGTTCCAGGTTTTATTTTTAATTCAAAGGATACCATTTTGTGGTCTGACCTTGCCAGCTCTCTGCCATACTAGTGAAGGCCAGATTCAGTATGGTGCACCCCTGGATGGTGTATTGACAATCTGGTTCAGGGAGTTTGTGTTTAGAAAATCCAGAAATCTCTGTGCCTGTACATTTGGTGTCATCTATGATTCCCAGTTAACAGTGTGGTGATTAAATTGCCCATGAATATGGTATTGGGTTAGATAGTGAGTGTTTCCAATAAGTTTAAATACATTGTATGGATTTATTTTTGATGTAAATCGAGACACCTCCACCTTTATTCCCTGTCTGTGTCATAGCTGGTCTAAATGTGTGGAAGCCATTATTACCTTGCACTCTCAATGTGCTGTCCATTGCTTTAAACCATGTCTCAGTGACAGTGCAGATGTGTTAGCATTCTCTAGGGTGAACAGAGCTTCTAGGGAGTGGAGTTTTTTGTTTAGACTCCTAGCATTGAGCAGTAATACCTTTACATTTTCTTAGTTTTGTTTTGCTATCTCAGAAGCACTTTCAGTTTGGCATTGCCTAAAAAAAGGACTAGGGGGGAGGACAATGTTTTAGTTAATATTCAAAAGCCCAGTCAGGAGAGGTGCAGACCATCCCTGGCAAAGTAGTGTGGTCTGTTGATCATGTCCTTCCATGCTGACAAATATTAAACCCCCTTAAAATGACACCATGGCATCATGCATGGGGAAGGTAAAATGCTGCTCAATGACAGGCTCATACCAACCTGGGACACATATTCTGAGATCTTCATGATGTCTGTCTTCATATAGTCTCGGGAGGTACATCAGCTCATTTACACTCACATGCACCATGACTGAGTCATACCGATACTTGTGGTCCAGTGACCTGAGTGCATGTGTAATGTGGTGGATCCTAGCCCCTGATAAGCAACTGATCATGCTTTTCTACTTACTCAGCCTGGTGAGATGGACATCAGTGAGTCTCACAATGGAGTCTCCAATGACCAGAATGTTAGATTGTATAGTGGCTTGTTTATGAGCTTAGAAGTAGAGGTTCCAAGAGATGGCTATGTATGTGTTGATGTGGGTGTTATTTTGAAAGAGTGCATTCAGGGCTGCTGGAGTTGTTTGCTAGGTTTACTTCATCTAGGATATATTTGGGGTTAGGAAGGTTACATTTATGTGCTTCACCATATGTGGGTCTATGTGTCTACTATGAATTGTCTGTGATGGGTACAGCATGTATACTACTGACAACCTTATTGACATTAGGAGTGCTTTTATGTGAGAGCTTTGCCTCCAGTGACATTGTGTATATACATCTGTCACATACCATATCAGTTTAAGAATTACCTGGTTTTCAGTAAACATGAGGCAATTTGTACATTGCCTCTGTATGCCCCTATTCACCAAGCTGGTAACAGAGATAGTGGGAAAGTTCATATACATGGCAACAGACCTTTTTTATTGATTGGACAGTTGGAGTGAGAATATAAAGTAATGTCAAGAATATATGATTTGAAACTCTGGGGAAGTACTTGTCACTGCAAACTAGTTGTCATGTATTCAGCTAGTTATTGGTGTAATTTCAATGGTGCTTTTCACAGGAAAAATGTCAAGCCAATGTGTCTGTGGCTATACAGAGCACTGCCAAACACTTGAGGGAGACTAATAAGCCTGATGATTTATGGGTGAGAATAAGTAGAGCCTGATGATTTATTCTTATAATACCCATACTAAATCATATCTATGTTTACTGTATCCACTTCTTTTATATCTTTGAAAAAAATGTACATAGTTTTCCTCATAACCTTTTAAACTTACATTTCAAAAACACAGGTTCAATAGCTTCTTCTTCTTGACAATGTAAACATATTATATCACTTTTCTTTTTATGTGGCATATTTCCTTTTACTGGTAATTTATCTGTTACCAGTCTCCATGAAAAAATCTTGACATTCTACTTTCTGATTACACCATTTGCTTCTAATTTGTATAGCTTTAATTTTTTTCATCTGTTAAACTTTTCCTTGGTTTTATATAGTAAAGTTTTATCATTACATTCTTATACCACAGTTTTATTTCTTATGCTATACCATCAATTTTTTTAACACAAAATATTTTTTCTTGATAACATTTTATTTCTTCATTTATACACTCTTTTTCTCTTGTACTCTTTTACCATACCACAACATTTATCATAGTTACATTTATACAATTTTAGTACTAATCTCTCAACTTTTTCATTTATCCACCTTAACACTTTGTACAAATGTAATGAACCAACATATACCACTGGGTTAATTAGCCTTAAACCTCTTTCCTCTTTATTTATATACAAAACTCCTCTTTTACTGGGTTTAATCTTGAACTCCATATAAATGAAAACATTATCTACAATAACTCATTTTCAACTACTGTTGTCACATTAAATACACTTGCTAAATATGCTATTATACCCATCAGTACTGACTTTATCAAATAAGCCTTTTTTCTGAATGATAATTTATATGTTCTCCCAAAAAGACAGGTTTGTTTTATCTCTTCTATTAATTTCCCATTGAATTCTACTTACAATTTTATTCCAAAATTTTATACCTAAGACCGAAATTTCATTAATTGTAAAATATACACCTCCTAGCTTCGCTACGTCACCTTAACCTTTATTTTTATGTTTATTTAAAGTAATCCCTATCACCTCTAGACACTCATTTGTGCAAATGATTTCTTCTTTAAAGTAATCCCTATCACCTCTAGACACTCATTTGTGCAAATGATTTCTTCTTTTATCCAAATTTTGTTTTTTGTAATTATTATAATTTCATCTGCATATGTTAACAGAACTGGAATTCTTAACCATTCAGGTGTTATATACCCTGCCGCCTTCATTTTGTAATTTATTTTACATACTATCACATTTATAACTAATACAGAGTATAAAACTCATTCAGCATCCCTGTATTACACCACTCTTCATATGCAGCTATTGGCTTAACCAGCCATTTACAAGTTTTTTACTTTATTATTGCTATATGCTGACATACATAATTTCCTAACTTTTTCACTTATATCATATGCTTTCACTATTCACCATAAGATTCCATGCTCTTTTATATCAATGCCTATCATGATTTTCACTTCTTGTTTTATATTCATAATATCATTTACAGTTTCTTTATAAATAATAATGTTTCGCAACCCTTCCCCTTTATACTATATATACTATACTCCCTAATATTTTTCATTTTGGTTTCTAATCTCTTCTGTGTTATTTTCATAAAGATCTTCTAATAATTATTATTCAAAACTATCTGCCTCCATTTTTCAATTGTCTTCTATCGTCCTTCTTCCATATGAATTTAAGTCTTCTGCTAAACTATTCTTTTTACATAAAACATTCTTTTAACCATTCATTCAAAATCTTTAAAAAATTTTTGCCAGTGCCTTAAATTTGTATACATTTCCTATCCTTTTCCTACTGATCCAGCAGGTTAACCCTGTATTCACTTGCCCTAATACTTTATCTAGCTCATATAAAGAAATGTCCTTTTCTAACTACTTATTCTCTTTTTCTGTTATTTTTTTTTTACTCTTCATGTTTTTCTGCTAACTTCTTTTTTAAACATTTCTTGTACATGTTTTATTGACTTATTCATAATCTTTTCCTGAGTTCTTTGTATTTCTCCTGTTACTTTTTTATTTCTCTTATTACACTACTATCTTCCTTTACAAATGTACTTACGTAACTTGATACTTCTCTTTTTCCTTGTAAAAATATCTTTGCTTATGTAACAATTCTTGCATTTTTTCTTGATTTTTTTCATATAATTCCTTTTCTTTGTCAAAGTACTTTCTATTGTGTTCTAAATCTTCCAATGCATCATTATGTGTGCTTTTATTTGTCTTTCTCTATTTTTTCTCACACCATATTGCAACTGTAAAAACCTTTTTAAAAAATTCCCTAAATATCATCCACCATTCAGACCAATTTTTATAAAATGTTCTCATGGTAATATGATCTTTCCATAACTGTATTACTAATATATTTCCTTCTACATTCCATCCTTTCTTGTTTATCCTTTTTATTCCTTTGCCTATTTTTATATGTGCTCCTTACTTCCTTTATCTTTAGCCATATTGCTAGATGATCAGAAAATCCAAATCCTGTTTCAACTATCTTTCCTTCTCCTATAACTGAACATTTTGATACTGTAAAATAATCTGTTTCAGCTCTATACACATCCATTTTGTAAGTCCATTAATTTTTGTCCCAAAGTTTTAACTTACCACATATTATAACTTCTAACATTTTTCTTATATAATTTCCTTTCTTTGTATGCCTGCCTCTTAAATCACAATTAGTTTCCTGTTATTATAATATTCATATTTATCACAACTTAGTCTTTCTTTTTCACAAAAAAACACATTTTGGGGGTGTTGTCAGTATTTTGTGACAACCCTATTCCCCTCCAAATTTATAATGCTTGGTATATGTATAATTTTTGTCTTCTGTTTTTAACACAATATTACAATTCCATCTGCCAGTGCATAAACTCTTTTTATCATAAATGTTTAAAAAGTTCAGTAATTGTCTACATAAAGTTTTTAAATGCCCCTTCAAAGTCTCTCTTTCTACCTCTGTTCGAAATTGTACATGCATTTTCCTTTTTTGTGTCCCTGTTAAATGTTTTTATCACTTAAAGATTCCATGGGTTACAGTCTTTCTGTTTTCATATTCTTCAAAAAAAATTCTACTAAAAACAGCCACAAATATAATATCACACAATGTCTCTTTGTTAATCGGAAGAAGTGCTCTTATCTCATGTACACGTACACCCAAAGGTGCTATTAAATTGTTCTACACTTCATACCTGTCCATTTCTTTGTCTTCTTTTCTTTGAATCCTTACAAGGTACTTCCATTTTTCATTTTTTCTGCCTTCTTTTCTACTTTACTTTTGCCTTTTTTTTTCTTTCTCTGCATATGTTTTCTTTTCCATCTCACCACTATTTTTCAGGAATGTCTCTGTATCTCCTTTTGTATTTTCTCTATAATGTCCTTCCAGGAAATGTCTCCTTCATTTTCTGGCTCACTGTGCATCACCATTTCTTTTAGTAAATCATCCCACAACCCTTCTGACTGGAAGGCTGTAGTGATACATCCATCATTTTCTGACTCATCTCTATGACACAGATTTCTATGAAGCAACCCCTCAGAATCCTGTACACATTTTCCAGTCTTGGTATTGGCTTTATCCTCCAGTTCTCTCACCACTACATTATCTGCTTCTGTCTCCATCTGCCTCCCTGGGCTGCTACCACCCCTGGAATGGAAACAGGGTGTGCTCACGCAAAATGGTTCCCACTCCCAACAACTGATAGTTCATATTTCTCCTAGTAGTATAAATTCCATCATGGGGCTGCCCTAAAAAGAGGCCACTAGCCTAGTGGGAATAACCTGGTCAACCAAATAGAGATAATGGAGTGAGAAGGAAGCAGTATGGAACATTAAGAGGGTAGTAGCAAGCAATATTTTGAGATGGCAGACAAGAGTATGGTAGCTTTGGATAAAAGGTGACAACATGGATGACAGCAAAAGAAGTTGTGAACATTTCAAATATATGGATGAGTAGGGCTGCGTCTTTGCTCTTACATTCCCAATTAGTTTGGAGAAGTAACTGTATTTTTTTAAGTTGACTAACGCATAGAATCTTTCTGACTTCCATTGAGTTTCAACTTGAGTCTGACCACACAGACAGAAAAAAAGTGTCAGCACGGTAGGTTTTGCAGGTTGATTAGATGTTGAGGTTATGATGTAATGTTATGTCTGGGGATATACTTATAAATGCATTTAGGAATAGCATTCTCACTGGCCAAATGACTAATCCATAGGAATCAGGATAAGCAGTGCCTTCAGTGGCCATGCAAAAGAAAGGCAATGATGGGCAATGTCTTTGTTATACATAATTGCATGTGAAATACTATTGTAGATAGGAAGGTAGCTTGCAGTTTTTAGACTGTGTTCACTGTAACTGTGGAGGGGGGTAGGGTGAGGACAGGCCTTAAACTTTTTTTCAGGATTGAGAAATTGTGCTTTGCCCAGAAGCGATAGAGTGTATTTATTTATTTACTTATTTCTGCTTTATCCAGAAGTGATAGAGTTTATTTTGCTATTTATTTTTTGCAGAATGATGAAGCACATTTTCTTACCTAAGACAAGAGGCAATTTGTCCTTATACCTGAGTTCTCAATAAAAGTCAAGAGAGTGTCACTGTTGAAAATAAAATTATTTATTTATTTACTTACTTTTGTAAACCGGGATAGTCCAACTGGGTATTATCCCATTTTCAGAACAAAAAGGACAAAACAGATACCAGATTATACTGAAAGAATTTCATGGGTTAGATCTAGTAATACATGGGTGGAGATGACAAAATGTTAACCAAGTGGGAAGGTTGCCCATGTTTGGGTGCATGTATGCACCACAGACCTGCCAGAGCAGACTGCTAAGATGTTAACAGGCACATCCAGGATGATGAGAGATACCAAAAAAGGAGGCTGAAAGTAGCATTGTCAGTTGTTACTTCTGCCAGCAGCCCTCCTGCTGAGGAAAGAGACAATTAAGGAGTATGTATGGCTTTGAAAGTGGACAAAGAAGAAGGCTTGGGGTTGATAGGAAAATAGGGGAGTGACAGAGAGACCATTCATTTGGCAAGGAGAAGTTATATCATAGCTTATAAAGGACAGAGGTGTTTAATGTTGGATTGGAAATGCAGTTCTTAATGACAGAATCTTTAAGATGAAATAGAAGGGGGAAGACACTATTACCGAACTAGAAGATGTTGGTAGGTAATGGGAAAACAGGTTCAGAATATAGTACTGAAGCAGTGATGCACAACATGGCTGAGTTGTATTACTTTGCAGTAGATGAAGTCTGAGCAGCAAGGGAAAAATTTGCAAGTAGTGATGGAGGAGTAGAAAACAGAACGTAGGCCAGTGACAGGAGGGGTGAAACACGAAAATCCCTAGGTGTAAGTAGTTCAGGAATGGAAAATAAGGGAGAGGTGGAAATAGAGTAGTTCTCTATACAAATAAGGGCATCAAATGTGAGCTCTGAGAGGAGGATTACAATTCCATGAAAGAAAAAAGGGAGTAGGCGTGTCTGGAAATTTAAGTGCAATAGCACCTAAGGTAAAAAAAGAAGGGAATGGTTATAGAACTGCTAGTAATTTTCATTCCACCAGACATATCAAGACAGGAAAATGAAAGACTGGATGAGGGTATGAAAAAGTTAAGTAGGAGGAAGAAGGCAATGTTCAATGGAAAATGAATCTGACAGTGCAGTGGGAGAGATTCCAAGCTCCAAGGTAGAGATGAAATGGAAATTGACTGAGGACTTGGACCATGAAGGATTCAACAAAATAATGTAAAGCTGTATCAAAAATTACATAATTTTGGATGTGACCTTAAACAAGGTGTGACGCTTGTGCCCTGGCGCAGCAATCAAGGATCCTCAATCCTCACCACTAACACCAGTGAGGGGCATCTCATATAGGAGGAAAGTATAACAAATACACACAGCAAAGTGTAATTCCCTTAAGAGCACATAGAGATCACAGTCAGCCCGAGGCTGGTCACTCCCTTACTCTCCAAGTCCACAATAAGACTCCCCACTGGCACAGCTATAGGGTCCAGATATATCAGCCTTGTGGACAAGCTAAAACCTCTAGCACCCTCTCTGTCCAGCCAGTGCTTCATGTCCCTGCCCAAGTAGCTGACACACACACACACACACACACACACACACACACACACACACACACACACACACACACACACACACACACACACACACACACTTTGAGAAGGGTTTATACAACCACACAGAAACTCCTGGGTAAGGCTGGCACAGGTTCTCTAGCTGTGCCTCTTTCTCCTAGACTATGCAGTAGTACCACTTGCCACCACCCACTAATATTTATCAGCTACTCAAAGGCCCTTAAAAGGGTGTCCAATTATTACTGTGCAATATTATTATCCAATTGGTAGTATAGCCCAGGGCTAAAGCTATAGGAGTGGCTTTGTACAATTTTACCATAGGCATGCACATACTCTAAAGAGCTTAAATTATCTCTACAAAAACAGCCACAGTTGAAAGGATTTAAAAATGTTTAATAACAAATAGTCAAAACACAAGGCAATACTTTTTACTACACAGTGCTAGTCAACAGTTCAGAGATCACAGATAAATACTTAAAATAATTCAGTAGTACAGTTCTGACATCACAGAAAAACACTTAGTCTGATATTTCTAGTTTCTAGTTATTTCTAAGAGAAAACACAAATCTAAGATAAACTTACATATAGAGCAAGACAGTGCTGGTCATTTGGATGGTCAAGACAAAAATGCTTAATGCTCTCTGATTCTCTCTGTTTTTACATCATTCTTCACACTTCCCTGGGTTCCCAGGCTAACAAAAACTGCATTTACATTCTTCACCTCTGGGCAGAAACCAGAGCAATAAAGGACATTTATGCACGCAAATTCTAGCCATTAACTATGGCCTTAAAACAATAGCAAGAATTCCTTCATCTAGACTGGCCAGAGCCGTATTTCCATTAAAGGGTCACAACATGCTTTACTTGGTCAGTAGAGTGCACTGTTGTTACATTTTTTCAGTTCCACATGTAACACTATTTTTACCATTTAAGACAGCAAGCCCGTGGTTTACGTTAATATTTACAAATGACAGAATTATCTATAAAATTCTATCTGGCTAGGCTGGCAGCCTTCACACAAGGTAGAACAGGATCATGGACGTCCAGGTGAAGGCACTATTAGCCAACAATTATAATGAGACTTTATTGTTTAGGGAAGGAGAAGGGTATGAATACAAGGGTAAAGATGATGGTGTGAAATTTTAAGGTTGCTGATTATTCTAAACTGGAGCAGGGGACAATGATGATTTAAGAGTCTAGAAGCAACATGAGAGGGAAAACAAGCTATGGAGTGGGTTAGAGATGGATTAAGGACAAAATGAGAGAATGAGGCAAAAAGAGAAGACTAATGCAATTACAAAATAATGTGAGGTTAACAATTATGGCAAAAAGTAGGGTATACCAGAGATGGTAAAGAAGGAAAGTGGGGAGAAGGTGACATGCTGGGAGAAAGTTAAGGCAGATTAGGCACAGCAGTGAACAGAACCAATACAGAAGGAGGAGATGGGGAGGGAAGTGGCTACTCTTAATAAAGATAAAGCATGATGACAAGGTGATCTACCTCCTAGAGTCCTAGAGAGTCTGGACAGAGTGCTGGCAGGAGCTATGGTGGATATCTTCAATAGATCTCTGACCAGTGCAGAAGTGCCAGCAAAGTGTGGTACACTTATACAGGGGACAGGGGATGTAAGTGAATGAGCAGTGATTAACTAAGTAAAGCTGCAGATTGACTGGGAAATGTTTTGCACTGTAGTATTAAAGGGTAAAGCCTGGACTACAACCCAGGTAACCAGAGTTCAATTAGCAGCTCTGGTGTTCAACAAAGTTGACATGAGAGGGTGGGCATGAATATCCTGGATGGAGGGTAGGCAAAGTAGGATGTAAAAAGCCACAATTTCTCAGAGGAGGGATAGCATTGCAGTGGTCTTCCTGAAGTTAGGTTTTCATCATCAAGCCACTGCCTGGTAGTATCATACTCTCTCATGGGGAGATCATTGTGAACCCCTATAGTGATGCTGATAGCCTGTACCCTTGTACAGGGGCAGGGTACGGACTTACACAAATGTTATTAAGGTTGGGATAACATTGAGAGAACAAACTTTATAAAGTTTAACTAAATAACAGCCCCTCTGGTTGTGTCTCACCCAAGCAAATATGGGAGTAACCACGATTAGGGAATGAATAAAATCAATTCCAAAACAGGTCGCTTGAAAGTCACCAGACAAAGGTAGAAAAAAATTCCACTGAAAAAAAAATCTTGGCCAAAAGCTTAGCTTGGGCTTGCAGGAGGCTGAGATAAAGTGATGCAGACAAGATGAGACAAGCTTTTTATATATGTTTGTATCCATGCTTGCTGATCATTACTGCTCACCTTATTAGTCTTGAGGCCATTTATTCCCCCCCACTACTAGGTATCCCAAGCCACAGAGGCAAGAGCTGACTCCAGATAGCCATAGGTGGTTTGTACCCTTACTGGCATCCCAGCAATAATGGCATTTCTTATGCAGTTTTAACTCCCTCCCCAGGTGGCTGACGTGAGTACCTGTGTTCCAGCAGGGCCTCCTGTGCCCTGCCTTTTCAAATGTCTGCTTTTACCCTCATACTTATGATGGTTACCATCCTCAAATTAGGATGGCCGAGCCCGTGTCCCTGGGCCTGGCTAATTTTATTGCAGTGCAAACTTCTATTTGCATTTTGTCAGTCAGCTGAAGGAAACCATCTCTTCCTCTCAGTTTCATGATGTGAGTCACTTTTCGCTGTGATGGGATGGTTATCCTTGTGGGGTTTTTTTGTTCTCTCCCAGGGCTTTGCTTGAAGGATTGAGTACTGACACCAAGTCAGACTATTTATTCCAGGGCTGGGTGAAAACATTATGGCCCATTACCTCCTGCCCAGGGATCCTGATTAACCCTTCAGTTCTTAGGTGAAGGTCAGGTGGTAGTGAGCAGAACAGCTTGCTGGTCCTTGAAGGTGCCTCCCATTAGGAGTACCCTGATCTCCCTACTGACTCCCCTCAGTAGCTCCTACAAGCCAACGATTGCTGTCTCTGCATGCTGGATTCCCCTTGGCTTTATTATTGCTAAGCACCATAACAGTGCAGGCTTGGGTGGCTCATATCTCCTGCTGTGGTCAGCGATTTGGCAAACCAAAGCCACCTCATTTCCTCTTGGATGGGTGAGCGAGCAATGACCACCCACTGTCATTCTGCCCAGTCAGCTTTGCTAAGCATCTGAGCCAAAACTTGAACTCGGGTCACCTACAGCATAGTAAGAATTTCATCCATCTATGACAAAGAACTGACTGCAGACATCTTCTTACTATGCCCCATTGTAATAATTTAGTTGCAACACCATCTATGGATGTCCTTGGTATATTTCCTGTACTCTTTCCAGTTCAATCATGTCTTTCTCATAAGGTTTCCAGTTAATATTCCCTAATCTGATTTAGGTCTAAGATAACTTAGCAGAGAGCAATTTCATAATTTTTGATTTCCTAGACTTTAGATATCGTTTTTTTTATACAGTTTTTATAACTGTAATTTACCAGTTGGTTGATATGATCAGGAAAAACTCAAAGCAAGGTCCACCCATACACTCAGGTCCTTAAATGAATCCACAGTTCCAATCACTGTGTGCTGGCTGTATGACACAGTGTTTATGTAAACCAAGAAATTTTGATTTTCAGGTATTGAAACTTTTTGGCCCAGAAAAGTAATATTGCATATGGGGAGGGGGACAGTATCTTTTGCAACAAATAATTGGGAAATAAAACAGAAATGCTTAGATAAAAGGAGTTTAAGGGAGATTGCTGTGAACCCTTTAGTGCTGGCCCTTCAGTCTCTGACTAAGAAGGTTACAATCCACCTTTCTAACTATGTTATAGGACTATTCATCCTTTAACATTTTGCTTTACAGTGCACAAACAAGATCTATGTTAGTCTCATGAAATAAGTGATTGCAACTTAACAATTTCTAAATAAATAAATAAATAAAATGTAAAGTAAACTTCATGGATCTGAAATCATTACTTTTGATTTTTTATTGTCACTTTTATAAACTTCCTAGTTTGACACAGGTTAGTTATGGAAACAAATTTTCAGCCAAGTTAAAATATTAGCAGGCCCTTTCTGCTCATTCCTGCAGAATGAATTATATTAGGCATGCATCTTGTTTAAACTGTATATTAAAAAGAGAATTTGTAAATTCAGAAAACTATATATGACTCACAGCCAAAGATTTAATTTAGATGCACGTGTATGTTCTGCTTAGACCTGCAGGCTGGATTGCAGTATTATGTGGAAATGTGCTGATCAGCTTACATAGTGGGAAATATTAAAGTTTTATCAAGCAGTAGCACTTCAGTGATTCATTTCCGTAAATACACGTTCCCATGCTGTTTTTCCATTTAATTCATATAAATAAAATGCTGATGTAAGTGGTATTTTGCTTGAAGAATCCTAGGAAGTGATGTGCCAGTGAATCTGTGTTAAGCACACTGGTCTGCTTGTTCTTACATGATCCTAATAATTTAAAAACACCAGAGGCAATTATTTAGAAGTAACTGTAGTCCAGGTCATGAAATGTTATGAAATTGCTATAAGAAAATCTCCTTACAAAACCAATGTATCTTCTTACAACAAGCTTTCATTTCTTTTCTTTTTTTTTTTTACAGCAAATAGAAAATGGTGACGTGATAAAACGTCGTACATTCTTTTAATCCTTGCAGCTGATATGTAACTTTTCTTTCAACAAGCGTGGGTTTTGATGGACTTTTGTGATCAGTAATACATTTTGGAAAAGGCATGCTGTACCCTGTCCTCAAATACATAGGATCAGTCACAAAACACTCTTCTTTCCCTCTTGTATTCAGGGTCTCTCTCACGTCTACCTGCTCTGGTAGTAAAATGTTAGTTCCTGCAGTACTACAGTGTAAGTATTTATCTGTCTGACTATATATAGTTAAGTCGATATTTATGAAGTCTGTTACTGAAAAAAAGTTTTCTTACCATATACTGCAGTAGTCATATGCCTTATGCATGGTATTTTTTTTTTTCAAAAAACTTTTTATTGAATTATTAATATATGCATATTTACAATACAACAAGAACACAATAACCAAAATGAACATTGGATATAAGAGCATGGGAGTTCAAGTATAAATGCAAGACTATAACAATGTAAATGCAAGAACTCCAAACAGGACAACTATAACATAACTATATACAAAGTATAAATATGTTAAACCAGAGGCAACAAAGTATATAAGCCTGTATATAAAGGAGTATGCATGTAAATGTAAGTGAGACAGAGCTAGGTTAATAAAACTATAAAAAAATGACAGAGATTATTAAACACTATCCAAGATGTGTAATACCTTTTCTAAGACTTTATTGTTAAGAGCTAACTTCTTTGGACTCTTCACCAGTAATTTCTGAGCTGAAATATAAGAGTAGGCTAAGGTTCTAAAGTTATTCCAATTTAGTTTGGTGCGGTCTAACCAATTTTTAGTAATATAAAACTTAATGAGTGAACAAATATAAACTAACACATGTGTATCAAATTTTGATAGATGAATAATAGGAATATGAAGAATCGCTAATTCCCAGGATAGTGTGGATTTTTGGTATCCCATTTTTTGTAATCTGATTTTAAGGGAGGTCCAAAGTTTATGTGAGTGCTGACAGGACCACAAAATATGTAAGAGATCAGCATTAAAAGAAGAACAGCAAGAAAATGAGGAGGGAATTCTGGAGACAAACTTGTTAAGTTTGGAAGGAGTATGATATGCATTATTAAATATCATTAACTGGGTATAAAAAAGCTTCTTGAATGGGGAATAGTCTATAGTATCCTTGATGGCTGAAAGTTTCTGAGTTAAAGACAAATGGAAATTCTGTTTATCCCAATAATCAGAAAATAGACAAGTATTATTATGTATTATCTGATTAACCAGATTATAAGATTTAGATAACATCTTCTGTGGTAATGTTAGAGCTTGTATAACAGTGGTAAGATTTGTAAAATCATTTATAATTACTTTAATGTGAGCAAATTTCACAATGATGCTATCTCTCAATTGATGTAGTATAGTAATGTAATTAATATTTGCTTTCAGCTTTATGCGTAGGTTAGTGAGAGATAAATCGTTATATTGTAGCAAGTCCCACACAGTGAAACTTTGAATAAGTGGAAATTTAGAAAGATTAAAAGGTACATTATTAAACTGGATATTAGGATTTAAGTGTAAAGGTTGTGTTAGTTGAAAAATGCTATCTAGATTAATGAGTTTTATTAATTCTTGAAAATAATTGATCTTTTGTTTTAAGGTTTTGGAAATTTTCAGAATGTTAGCAGCTTCCTTAGAAAGGAAAGGAAGAGCAATCGGGTTAATATTTTTACTTGAAATGTATTGATGCCATAATTTGGTCCAAATGGGGTACTGCCTATACCTATCAGTTTTCAAGTTCATAATGGTGAGTAGTTTGTTAGCCGAAATAATTAAATAATACATGTAAAAGTTCGGAAGACCTAGGCCTCCTTTATTTTTAGGACACGTTAATTTAAGATATGATATTCTGACTGACTTAGGAGACCAGATAAATCTAGCTAATTCCTTATTGACTTTTGTAAAGAAAGATTTAGGAATAATCTGGTCTATGGCATTAAATTGAAATAGGAGTCTAGGGAGTATATTCATTTTGACTATTGCTGCTTTGGATAAGAGTGATATATTAAGTAATTCCCATCTATGTAAATCTAAAACTATTAATGACCATACTCTGTGAATATTATTTTGAAATATAGAAAGACCATTATGCTCAATTTGAGTACCTAGGTATTTAATTGCATAGGTGAAAGAAAAAGGGGAATCTGAAAATATGTGAGGTTTATGGGCAGATGGATTTATAGGAAAGATGAAAGTTTTATGAGAATTCACCTGATAATCAGAGGCCTGTGAAAATTTATCAATAATAGTGATTATTTTCACAAGATCTGTACTAGGTGTTTGGAGGTATATCACCAAGTCATCCGCAAATGCAGAAAAGGGCACCTCAGTATTTATAATTTTGGGAATCTTGTGAAAAGTGTTTCGTGTTATATATAATAACATTGGCTCTAAGTATAGATTAAGAAGAAAAGGAGATAATGGGCATCCCTGTCTCGTACCATTAGTGATTTGTATAATCTTAGAGGCATTTCTATTGATATGAAGAAAGGTGGAAGAATCCTTATATAGAACTTTAATAAAATCAATAAAAGTATTAGGTATATTAAAGCAAGACATAGGACGAAAAAGAAAGTCCCAATTTACTCTGCCAAAAGCTTTCGAAGCGTCAAGGATCAGTGCATATATAGGATTTCTATCTTTTTTTGCGAAGTGTATAAAGGCATCTAGAGATAAAGTATTGTCCCATACATGCTTGTGGGACATAAAGCCTGATTGATCTGGGGAAATTAATGATGATAGAACTTTTTTCAATCTCTCAGCTAATAATGAGGCTAAAATTTTAATGTCAATATTAATTAAGGAGATAGGTCTATAATTATTAGGATCTGTTTTGTCTTTATTATTTTTTAGAATTAATATGGTTTTTGAGACATTCCAATGTAAATCTGATATACCATTTATTTTTATGTAGTTAAAAACTTTAAGAAGAAAAGGTACAAGAATTGACTTGTGAGTCTTATAAAATTCTGGTGTAAATCCATCCGGACCTGGGGATTTATTAGTTTTAATCTTGTCAATGGCTTCTGAAATTTCTTGAGATCTCAAAGGGGCCGATAGTGTTTTCCTTTGTTGATCATTCAGTAGTGGGAATTTAATGGAAGATATAAAACTTTCAATATGCTGTGTAGTCATAGGGTCAGGCTCTTTAGAGTATACATCTGAAAACAAGATAGTGAAAAGATGCATCATTTCTAAGTCTGTATTATATATCTTGTTGTTATAGTGTATGGGTGCTATTCTAGGTAAGGACTGATTATTTTTAATTATTCTGGCGAGAACTTTAGAGGGGACTTGAGCCCATTCAGAATAAGTAGCTAAGAGCCTTTGTTCTATTATAGAGAGATTATGTTGGTGTAGTAGTAAAAGTTCTTTTTGGAATTCACAAATTTGTAGATATATAGAAGAATCAGGATTCAATCTGTGCTGGTTTTCTAAAGTTTGGATTTTTAGTTTTAACGAGGATTCTTTATTTCTATACTGTTTTTTAAGATAAGAAGCCTTGCTAATTAACTCTCCTCTAAGGTTTGCCTTACAAGCAGCCCATTGAACATCATATGGAATGTGATGTATCAAGACTGGAAAACATTTCTTGTATAAGCTCAGTAATTATAACATGGATATTCTTATTCAAGAGAAGGTTGTTGTTAAATGTCCATCTATTTTGTGTATATATGCATGGCCTCATTATATCAAAGCTAATCTTAAGTGATATCCTTGAATGATCAGATAAAAATCTAGGCTCCATGAAGTATTCAATTTTTTGATGCATAAGAAAAACAGAAACAAGAAAAAAATCTAGTCTTGACCATGCATTATAACATTTAGAATAATATGTATATCTATCTTTCCTGTCAGTATGTACATTGAGGGTAATGGGATCTATAAGGTTGAGGTCTAACATTAATTCTTCTAGGGCAATAGATGCTTGGTGATTATATGAAATTGATCTACTAGTACGATCGATATCAGGATTAATAACGGCATTCCAATCCCTACCCATAATAATATAATGATCCTTGAAAGATGAAAGAATATTACATATCTGAATAAAGAAAATATGTTGGTGGTCACAAGGACTATATAAATTAAAAAACAAGAGTGGTTTATCAATGTTAGAAAAATAAGAAGAGAAATAACACCATCTACCATCTGCGTCATAATTTATGTTTGTAATATTACCTAGGAAATTGTTTTTGACTAAAATTGCCACACCTCTTGAATTAGAGCAATCCCCGGCTGCAGTTATCATTTTAACCCATTTCTTATTGTTTTCTTTTTCCAGTCATCTCTATGCATGTGTGTTTCCTGCAGAAAACAAATACTGGCCTGAGATTTGAACACTAAATGAAACAGTAGTGATCTCTTAGTTTTGTTCTGTAACCCTCTGACATTCCAAGAATCAATATATAAAGACATTACATTAGTTGCTTTAAGTCTATGTATCTACTTAAGTGTTTACTCAGTAAAATCTTAAATACTTTACTTAGTAAAATCCTAAAAAAATAGAAAATATTGAACCTAGTCTCACTGTATCAATTATATTGTATGTTACTGCCTCTCAAAAGTTCCAAAATCAAAACCAGTTCCCTCCATACTAACCCGGTCGGTGCCTACCCACCCGTCTACAACAAAAGAAGGAACATATGCATCATCACAAATAATAAAGTTAACTTTGGTTAACATAATAGAAATCATAACTGAAATAGTTATATAAAGAGTCCTGAAAAGGACTATTATATCTTTAAACATAACTATACATATATACAAAAATATGGAAAACAAAATGTCCGTCATAGTAAAACCTCACCACATCAACTCTCCTTCTCACTGTAGTGTTTAAAATAAAATTAAATGTATTGACATGTTTGTGGTATCTGCTAGATGTAATGTGTATATGATAGGTGTTGATAGGGATATGAACCTATTTGTGACTCTGGGATATTAGACTCAACTTTTATTAGTACCCATTTATCACCTGTTTATGTAGCTGTCATACTACATATATAAATATAAATGACGACTGTTTATATGACTTAAGAAGTGTTTAAGAAAGACAATTCTACACACAATCTTATTATTCCCTAAATATCATATTTCATTCACTTACAAGCTTCACAAATTCTTGCATTCATTTTCCAATTATCCATGTAATCTAATGCAGAAATGCAGGGCAACTAGAAGTCATCCTAGCACTCATTGGGTGCAAGATGGAGAAAATAAAATCAGGATAGGATGCTAATCCATCACATGATGCACATATGTACTTGTGTACTTGCAGGCAACATGATGAATTTCCAATTCACCTACAACAGTATTTTAGGACTGGAAAGGAAACTATGGTATCCAATCACCCCCCACATACACATATGTAGGGAGGACATGAGGATTTTGTTGAGAATCAAAGTGGAGAATAAAGTGCTGTGAGATAGTGAAGTTATCTGCTTTGATACCGTACATACTGTACAAACACATACCTCACAACTAACATTGAAAGTTATTCCTGCGACACTGTTTTTGCATAAACAGACACAAACTATGTAATATTCTACTAAGTATAATTGAACAAAGTTAATGTAGCTGATGAAAGTCAAATTAAAAGCAACATTCTAACATAGAGAAAAGAAAAAAGCAATGTGTAAATGGAATATAAATGGTTCTTAGCAACTTTTCTCTTTTGAAAGCTAAACCTTGAGTGTGTCTTAATGTTCGTGTTAGGCTCGACAGGCACGTCAAACCGAAGGTTTACCGGAATATAGAAAAAAGTGCTCTGCATGACTGAAGAGGCAACGTCATCTCTATGGGTCTCAGCGACGATCACAGAAGAAACCAATTGTGGCATTCCAATATACAAAACGAAACCAAAGGGTAAGCAGGATTACAATACAGAGAAAAGTCTCATCCAGCTACCATGTAAGTCGAAGACAATAAGCTATATATGTAACTACAGTCTATGTTAGGTGAGCGTGCCTTCATAAAGATAGATCGATGTGATACAGTCACTACAATTGTCGTCGAACAAAAGTTCCTATTGGCATAAAGCACTAGTTTTAAATGTAGAATGGATGCGAAACATGAAAGATAGCTAGCCAAGATTGTCATCTCAACACAGTTTAGTACTTCACAATTCAGAGTAAAAGCGGCATAACAAATGCACTACATATGAATAAAACTAGATTAGCACAATGACTTATAAGCCACCAGAGATTGGCCAGTTCTTGGTAAGCTTCTCATGTTGTGGTGGGCACTACTTTAAAAAGCTTTAGAAAAGTGTCTTGCGCTTCTTGCACAGTATTCACTGACTGTCTCTTGTCTTTATAAGTAAATGTTAATGCATTTGGGTATCGCATCTGAAATTTTATACCACGTTTGATTATGTCAGCACAGTAAGGAGACAGCTTCTGTCTGTTTAACTTAATTTGATGAGGTAAATCCTGTGAGAAAGTGAGTTTGTGATTATTCCATACAAACTGTCTGCGTTCTGAGCTGTAACCAAAATCTTCTGGGCATCTTGAAAGTTCAAAATCTTGGTGTAGATCAGTCGGGTACAGTGGTTACTTGACGAGAACGTATGGCTCTGTGTGCTCTTTCTACTACTAGGTTTTCAGAGTCGCTGTCTAAAGTGAGAAGTGCTGAAAAAAATCTGTTTTGTGATTTTAAGTAAATTTTGGTTATCGTATGATTCTGGCAAACCTCTTATTAATATATTGTTGACGGCTTCGCTTCCAAGTCCAGGAGTTTATCTTGTATTTCAGTAAGCAGTGAATCTTTAGCACACAAGTCTTTATTTATTGAATCTATTTGGATTTCCATAGTATGATTTTTACCTTCAAGTGTGTCCATCCTATCTGTTATTTGTTTTAATGTTTTGCCAAAGTCTGTAAGCTGAGTAGAAAAACCTTGTATGGCTGAATGAATTGGTTGTAAAGCCATTTTTAAGTCTTCCATATGGAAATTTGAGTCAGTTTTTTCTTTAGCATTTGTTTTTGGAGTGTCACCTACTTGTTTATTGGTTCTGAGTCTTTTAGAACTTGCATCTTTCTCCGGAGAAGATAATGATAATGAAGAGAATTTGGCCTTGGTAGTTTGTGTTTCCATGGTGTCAGAGTTTCCAGCCATGCCTTAGATGAGAGTACTCCAGTAGGATGCAGTCAAAGCTACAAACCCCTTGGATGCAAGTGGCCCAGGCTACACAGGCTGAGAGAAGTTAAATTTTTTCCACAAAAGAGATTTGACTGGATTTTTTGATAGAAGAACAATCTTTTCTTAATGACCAGATACACAGTTATTTACTAGACCAAATCCTGTGAGAACACCACACTGAAAGTTGTTTAAATTGTCGTTTTTTAGCTGATTTGTGAGGAGCTTCGTGTGAAAGGTATCAACTAGATGACCACCATCTTGTACTACCGCCTTATGCATGGTATTAATGCTAACAATATAGCGGTGCAGTTCAACCAGTTATGCAGACCATCCTTAGACAACCAGAAATTATTTTTACTGTAGTGCACAGTAATTAAGCAATAATAATAATAATAATAATAATAATAATAATAATAATAATAATAATGATAAGTGAAGAATTTCTGAAAATTATCTTGAAAACAACAGAAGGCAAAAGGACTCACTACTGGGACTTTTACTCTCTGAAATCTTCTTATGTAGGTGTATTCCCTGTTAACTAATTACTGCATCTAGTTGTTAGTGCTTTTACTTAATTTTATTATATTGGCATAGTGTTCACACTTGCAAGGTATTTTCCCCTTTTTCTATTCCCTGCCATTTGCAACTAACTGCCACTAGGTGACAGCAGAACACCACCAAAACAACTGAATCTTAGCCCAGATAAGCAGCTCATCCTGTAAGCAGGACAGTGCTCTACAGTTATTTAAATTCCCCAATATTTCTGTCTACTGTAAAGTCACCCAAGTCCCTTCACAGCAGTTATTTTTCCATTCATAGTGAATAAATAGTGGAAACACAGTAACTGGTATAAGTATCCTGTATTCTATACTCTGTGGTGTGCACATTACCTGGACCACTCTAGTAGTTCTGGTCCCCCCTTCTATTTACCGAATTCTCTGTAACTTATTAATGTAATATCCATAATTCGGCTACCCCTAACAAATAATAAAAAGTTAAACTCAAAACAAAATAATGAAAGTAGAAAAGGAAAACAACACTGACTGTCATCTTTGAACAATTACGAACTGGCAGAGCAAATTGTAACTTGCTTAAGGCCCTGACCTCAGTGGCACATTAGAAAGTTGCTGATAGTTTTTCTCTTGTGTTTTTCTTCTAATCCATTGCTGTGGCCTGGTTTGCCTCGTGGATGAACACTCTCCATTCACCCTCGCAAGCTCGGGCTCACTCTGCTCCCCTGCCCTACCCTCATTCCCACACACCCTCACATCAATTTAATTTATGCCTACAAACCACACCCCTCAATTACCTCTCAGAGCCTCCCACCACCCTATGTAGCCTATCACAATACTCTACATCCACACCACAACAACCCCATCGCACCCACATTCTTATTAAACATATCAGGCACTCTTACTGAAACCCTCTGCATACTCTAACTACCCACCCTCTTACAGGCAATATATAGTCCACATACTAACATGCTACAGTCCTTGTTCTACACAGTTACAACCATCATACTGCTCCAGCTCTCACTCCTCACCACATACCACACTCAACTGCAAAACAACATCATCTCTTCACAGCAAAGAGCAGCTACAAGCTATCACACTATGCCACCATACTCCCACATCACTGCAAGCCTCTTTAGACCTTCCCACACCGACTACTACCCTCACAAAATACAGTCAGTTAAATGCAACACCCAAACCTCCCTAAAACATTATATGATAACTTGTAAGTTTAGGAGACTCTACCTACACATGCTACAAAAACTAGCATGCTGTGGTGACATACACCCCAACCCCAGTCCCAACACTCTAGCCAGCCCAGTTCCTAATCACCTTACTCCTCTCATCCATAGACAAAAAGCTTCTCTCCTCTTTCCTAACCTCAATGTGAGAAGTATCTTAAACAAAGTTCATGAGCTCCATGCCCTATAGCCCTATACAGACCTGAAATTGTATTACTGACTGAAACCTGTCTAAAATCAGAAATCAATAACAATGAAATAATGGTGCCAGGTTACATCATACGCAAAGACCATAAAGGCAAAAGGGGTGGGGGTAGCACTACTATACCAAAACCATCTTGTCTTAGAATAAAAACACACACCAATATTCCAGACATAGATAATGCAGATGTCATACTCACTAGGTTAAAACTGAATCCCAATAAACACATAAATATTATAGGCTGCTACTGCCCACCAGTTAGCAACATCACTAAGATAGAAAACCTACTAGAATGGATCTCAAACTTCCTTCCTCAAGAAAATATTTTTTTAGGAGATTTCAATATAGGCCACAGGGGCATCCTACCGTAGTCACCACTGTCTCTCACTTGCTGAACTGGGCTGGCTTGAACTCCCTCACCTTCTTCAGTGGTATCAACTCTCACTCGCCCACAAACTAGGAAACCATCCACTAAATGTCCCATCCCTCCAGAATCTACTCCAACCCTATCGCACCACCAGAACACTAAGATCCAGCAACAAAAATCACTTGCAGATCACTAAAGCCAATAACTCTGCTGGTGAAGCACTATTCTCTTGCGCCATAGCCAAATTATGGAACTCACTCCCACCCACAATTACCTCCGTACCATCATGCACCCACTTCAAAACTTTACTAAAAGTGCACCTAAAAACATGCTGGCTATGCCCTTGCAACTCCCACTCTAATATCATCCAACCCATCCAACCACTACCTTTCTTTCCACTCCACTAACTACCTTGATTATAGCAAGCTCAGATGCTCATAAGCCTAGTACTTATTATACAGCAGGAACTTCTCATTGTAACATTTGTTAATGTCTGTTATGTACTTCACAGATAAAGATTCTAGTTGTCTACTGATGTACTATGTTCTTCATCTGTAAATATGTTGTAAGTAATTGCTATGTTAAATTGTTAATCGCTATGTAATCCAATGTAACTACTGTCTGTTTATTTTACTGTGGAGCTTTTCTCCCCGGGCCTCCGCTGAAAATGGACCTACGTCCAGTCGGACACTCCTGGTCAACAAATTTAAATAAATAAAAATAAATAATAAATAAATAAATAAATATAGACTGGCACAACTGCTCTGGCCACAGTCCATCTACCCAGATCAACCTCCATGAATTTATCCAGCTTATCTCATCCCCTACTATAACTGATAAAACATCTAAATGTCAGTCCATTCTGGATTGGATTCCTATATCAGACCCCTCACTTGCATCCCAAACAGGTTGTCTAGCTGACAACCTCAGTGACCTTCAGCCTACCTTCCTTCTAAGAAGTAGAACCCACCAACATAACCAAACAACCTTCAGAGAAGTCAGAAACAAAACAACTTTAAGCCAGATGACTTTATAACTGCTCTAATAAGCTGCAATTGGAAACCACTGACACAACTATCTCTAGATGAGGCAGTACACTACTTTAAATCTACTTTCTTACAAATATTAAACCGCCAAGCACCCACCAGGACCATTAGAATAAAAGCAAAATATCCTCCCTGGCTAACTAGGATAACTAAAGCCATTCTCAAAGACAGGGACAAAGCATGGATACAGTTTCACAAAAACAGAACCCAATCAACAAAGCAAAACTATGCAAAACTCTGTAATAAAGCCAAAAAACTCATCAAACTAGACAAAACTAGACAAAACTAACAACTATCAAAACCTCCAGGAAAAACGTTCTCACATCCCCCTAAAGTTCTGGGCCACAGTAAATTCCATACTTTAACCAGGTAAAACTGCTACCCCTATACCTGCAATAGTAAACAGCCATGAAAATATTCCCACTCAATTTAATAAATATTTCACCGAAACAGTTCAGGCACTTGCTGAAATCCAAAGTAATGGTAGCTGCCCTATCATACCAACCATACAAAATAGCACACACATACATAATATGTCCCAGTTTAGCTTGCACACAGTGTCAGTCAAATCAAAACTCCTCCACAAGCTTAAACCAACAACCTTGGCCGCAGATAATTTACCAGGTGAATTCCTACAGCTATCAGCTGATGCTATAGCTTATCCTGTTGCTATTCTAATTAATAGATCAATATCTGAGAGTAAAATACCAAGCCTATGGAAGATATCCCACATAATACGACTACACAAGGGTGGCAACTCCCTAGAACTCAGTAACTACCGACCATTTGCTATTTTATCACCCTTATCAAAAATGCTAGAAAGAGTTGTTCACACTCAACTAATCGACTTCCTTTAAAAAAAATCTGCTATCTAAACATCAGCATGGCTTTAGACCCTTCCATAGCACCACCACAGTGCTAATGTCCTTTACCAACACAATTAACTACCACAGAAACAATGGACAACTAGTTTCTGCCCTTTTTTTAGATCTGTCTAAAGCTTTCGACATGGTCAGCCATAATAGACTCCTTAATACACTATCCACCCTAAACATCGCTCCCTCTCTATCTCATGGTTTATAAGCTACGTATCAAGACACCAACAAGCAATAAAATGGCAGGACCAACTATCCTCTCTCCTACCAGTATCCTTAGGTGTCCCTCAGGGTGCCATACTTGGCCCACTACTATTCTCTCTATTTACCAATCAGCTCTCAACCACCACCCCCAATGCCTCTGTAGTACAATACGATGATGACACCACCTGCATCTGTGCAGCCCACACAATAGATGACCTCCAATCCCTAACCCAAAACTGCTTCTCAGAAGCTGAGATTTGGTTCTCTAACTCTCAGATTATCCTAAACCCAAATAAAACAAAACTTCTGCTTTTCAGCCCAGGTAGATCCCTGCCCTTAAGCAACAACTTTGCCATTATGTCCAATAACAAAACCATGATCACCCCTACTGCCCACACCAAACTGTTAGGTGTACAAATAGACAGCAACCTTAGATTTGGCATTCATATAGCCCAAACTATCAAGAAAGTTCACAAAAAACTTGGACTCTATCAGAACAAGCAATTTCTCTCTAAACACACTAAAACTACTATAGCCACGCCTGCTGTCTACCCTCCTCTATGCATCCCCAGTACTAACTATCATCTGCAAAGCTGATCTGAACAAATTGGAATCTTGTTATAACAAGATTGCCAGATTTGCTACTGAATCCCCATATAGGACGCATCATTGTGTAGCTCTCAAATAACTAAACTGGCTAGAGCTGCCTCAACTTCTAAAACTCAATCAATTGACATTGCTCCAGAAACTATACTACTACCCAGCCAAGACTCCAGGACTCCAGAATCTAATCAAACCCATATTCTACAACAAGACCCTTAAGATCTATTACCCAAAACCACCTGGAAGTCATCAAAAATAATGACACAGGGAAATCTCTCTTCAACTACTCTGTTTCCAAGGCCTGGAATACCCTACCTAACCACCTGACCTCCATTAGCTCCACCACAAAATGTAAAAAGCATATCAAAGCACACTATATGAGTACCTGGTTATGCTCCTGTGACTCCCCAGGATAATCACTTAATTAACAATCCTTTAAACCACCTCAACCCAATATGCCTTACTATTTTCTTATCTACCGACAGAACTAACCCATCTGGATTCTTGTGTGATGCACTAATCTTGTTTCTACTTGCCTTGTACTAATCCAAAATCTTGACTTACTTTGCCCCCTACACATTACGTTAACTACTCAATTCTGTCATAGTTCCACCTCTCACTGCTCAGGACTCAGTTATGCTGGTTCACCCATACTACTAGTAACAACTCAGCTAGCCACAACATCTCAGTTATTACATTGTCTTACCCCTCCTACCTACTAACATCCTCCTAGCTAATATCACCCCCAGCTATGTGAGTGTAGCATAAGATATTTCCAATTTATAATGCCATGATGAGTGATGACTCTTGTATATGTGATTATATAGTTGTCTCATTGACGTTAATGTAAATAATGTATATTATTTTTACTATGTACTATACAAAACTATAATCCAAAGTGTCTCATCTTATTGCTATGTGTAAATTTCACATTTACTGTGTTATAACTCGATTACCATAGACTGTGTTTGTATATCTCACATGTTTGTTTTATGTATTTATTATCTGGAGCTTTTCTCTCCGGGCCTACTCTGAAAATGGACCTGTGTCCAGTCGGACTTTCCCGGTGAACAAATGTAAAATAAAATAAATAAATAAATAAATAGCTTAACTTACATCTTTGAAATTTCCACGCAGCATTTGTATTGATTGCTACTAATGTTAATATACAGTGCTCACCAGTCTGGAAGACAGAAGAGTACAGATTTAGTTAAATTACAGTCATACTTCAGCTGGGACTGTGTGTTTTATGTCTGTTTTTTTTAATAATCCTGTATTATGTCAAATGGCAACTAACAAGCAAATATTTCAAAAAATAAGTCAAACTTTATTGTCATGACAATTGCATCTTATTTTTCATTTAAAATTAGGCCAGAGAAATTCATGTGAATTGTCTTTAGTGCCTAAAACATGTTAGTCAGTTGATAAATCATGTAACACACTTGTATAGTATGAGACCCGACTGTAACAGTACTTTCAAAGGTGTGTAACAATTTGTTATCTCCCTCGATGTTTTAAATCTATTGGAGTGCTTTTATAGGACTTCCTTCCATTGTCATTTGGTGTGAGACTGCTGGCTGGACTGTGGATCCTTCACTTTGAAAGGATGGTATGCAACCCAATCTATGTTTTAACCATTGAAATTGCAGCTCAGGGTGTTGTGGAACATATCAGCTTTTGTTTCCCCTCCTTCCCTTCCTTTATCGTGAATGCAGATACATAAATACCATCTTCCCAGTTAGTAAACAGCAGATGCTGCAGTAACCTGATTTATTTATTTATTTATTTATTTGCATTTGTTAACCGGGTTGGTCCAGCTGGGTAAGAATTACCCTTTTTCAGTGGAGACCCGAGGGGAAAAGCCCCAAACAGACATACAAATAGAGACAAATTAACAATATTACAGAGGAAAACAGTATTGTGGATACAATGGATAAGAAAAAACAAACAATGAAAGTTTGAGAATATGAGTAAGGTAGGCCAGAGGCATGCATGCAAAAGATTTATGAAAAGTTGTTCTGAGCAAGATCTCTGAATTAAGTTAAAGTAGGCAAAGAAATGATGATTTAGGTGTGGAGTTAGTAGTGTGGGAGTTTTAGGTGGGAGCATGTGAAGGACATTCCCACTTGGAGGAGAGATGGGAGAGAAGCATGGATTTGAAATTGTTGTGGTTAGGTATATTACGTAGTGGTGTGGGGAGATTGTTCCATAGTTTGGCTATAGTGTGGGACAGTAGTAGTTTACCAGTTGGGTGAATGGGTTTGTCATAGCTGAAATAACTTTTGTGAGCTTAATGACTAATGTCTTACATTTGATATAATCAATTATACAATGACTGGCCATTAATATTCAAAAATGAGCATGCTGACTGGCCAGCCCAACCAGCGTGCCCATTGTAAATCCGAGAATATACCAACGGAAAAAGGTCCGGTCGCCCGGACATTTTCCTGTCAGTATATCTCATATTTTTTTTACTTTTCTTTCTTTAAAAAAAAAAAAAAAAAAAAAAAAAAAAAAGACGTAAGACTTGAAGCAAACGAGAGAGACGGCACAGACAAAAATAAAAGGATAATCAGGTACGTTCTGCAAAACTTAAACAACTTACCTGGTTATCCTTTTATTTTGTCTGTCCCAACTCTCCCGAATGTAAAAAGTCTTCCGGTTTCTTTTTTATATTCAATAAAAAAAATAAAAAAATAAAAATAAAAAAATAAGAAAAAAAAGCAGCAACGGAGATCTTCCTTTTTGCGGTGCTACCTTAGAACAGCACTGATGTACTGCGTAAGCGTGGGAACACAAGTCCCATACTCATGCGCAGTACATCAGAACAAGCCACAAGATATCAGAAAAATGCAGAAGGGCAGCACGGAGGCATTATACAAAGACATTATTTAGGAAAAGTAACTTATTTTTTTCTTAAATAATGTCATTGTATAATAGCAATAACTGACTCCATGGATGTGGTATACTGAAATTTACCCACAGTTGGCTTTATTTAATCATGCGGGCTTCACCCTCATGATTAAACCACACTAACCATGGGTAAATCTTCAATATACCACACCACGTCATTGGTTATTGCTTAATTAACTGCCACACATCTGTCTGCCTGCGTTTGACAGTTAAACTTGGAGTTGGGGGGAAGGTAGAGAAACTTCAACTCATCAAAATACCTGAAATGAAACAACTTTTTAGCATTGAAAATGAGAGAAATATTCAGCCACATAATCACATTAAAAATATTTGTTTCAACAGAATGTCACATTTTAATTTTGCATTTTAGAGCATTTCAATGTTGCTTTAATGTTTGAATATAAACCATTTTTTCTGTGAGTAGCACATCTTTTATGAAACACAAATTAATATTTTTGGGGCAAGGGCTGTCCTTTGGAATAGTAGATATGACTACCACAAAGAACCATGTATGAAAATTAGGGTATAGCTATACTTTATTGAAGCCCAGTTTCCCAAGCCTCAAGTCCCAGTGCACAAAATGCAGATAATGGTTTTCTATAGGAAAGCAATTCGAGTGCTGTTTCTATATGTGTGCTGGCAGCGATTCATTCATTTGGAAGATTTTTCCTTTTTTGTGTTTTTGTGACTGTGGAGTTGCATAATACATAATCTGGGGGAGTGGAGGGTGGAGAGGGGATTTTCCCTCTGCAAAAACACTTACAGGTTAATTTTTCATTTTGTTGGATTTTTTGGCCATTTGTGTTTGGTAACATGGCACCTCATGGCTTGTAGTACATTTCAGAGCTAAACTCCTACTAGGATCACTAATTCATAGCTCCCTTTCTCCTGAGACAAGATCTCTCTCATCATAAACTTTTCACCAAAACCTCCATAGATAACTTCAAGAGTATTTTTCAGTCTGAACCCACCCTATTAACTTCAAAAAGTAAGCTTTATTGAGCTGACCCTGCATTCTCCATCCTAACACCTAAACTATGGACTCCATTCCTCTTTCAGTCTGAGAATTCCAAAAATACTCAGAATTTATTTTATTTTACATTTGTTGACCGGGATAGTCCTACTGGATACATGTCCATTTTCAGTGGAGGCCCAGAGAGAAAAGCTCCAAAGTAAAACACAATTCTATTACATATATCTAAAAAAGGACAATTTTACAGGTTCAGCTGGTAATAAAAAAAACATAGTCATACAAATGCTTTAGTTTACACAAGGTTTAAGGAATAGAAAATAGAACTGTGTTAAGTTGTGAAAAGAATTAGTACATTACATAGTGAGAGGATTAGTCAGGTCTGGCACAGGGACATAGCCAGTGTGCTTTAAAATAAAGTTTAAGACTTTTTTGAATTGACTTAGGGAAGGCTCTATGGAGATATTGACAGGGAACGAGTTCCAGATTTTCCCGACATGGTTGGCAAACAATGAGTCACCAGCTGAACTGATAGATTTGACAGTTTGCACTAGTAACCTATTGGAGGAGCGAAGTGGTCTTAGGTTACTGCAGGGTTTGATAACAGTTTTAAGTGAAGGTGTACTGTCAGGCTGGTTTAGTACTTTATGTGCCACTAAAAGTTGGTTATACTGAAATAGGCGTGGCAATTCTAACCATCCAAGGTGGTGCAGGTTTTTACAGTGGTGTGTCTTGTATGGCATTCTGGTGGCAAATCGGGCAATATGGTTATAACAGCTAGT
>NC_056743.1:1191424691-1191529691 GCF_019279795.1 Protopterus annectens | reverse complement strand
AGCCCCCACTAATTTAGCTTTTATATTTATGAATCTCATTTCACTGAAAGCTAACAATATAAAACCAAATGAAAGTGGAGGCTACGCCCCTCACACACCTCAATGTGGGGGGCTGTGCCCCCCAAACCCCCTAACTATATACTAACTCCAGGATCGCACTACAGTGGGGAAAAGGAAATATACATGTTATTTGCCCAACAGTGCTTGCATTCAGTGAAATGATTTTTCAGTGATTTCAGCTTTCAGTGATTTGGTGTGAGTGTTTTGAAATTCCGTTAAATTAGTTTTCAGTGAATCAAAGTAGACCTATATATATATATATATATATATATATATATATATATATATATATATATATATATATATATATATATATATATATATATATATATATATATATATATGTATGTATACACACACACACACACACACACACACACACACACACACACACACACACACACACACACACACACACACACACACATATACACACACACACACACACACACACACACAGATCTACAAAAACTGATCAAGCTAAAAAAAGTGAAAATAAAAAAAAGGGCAAACAATCTTTTTTGTAGGGGATATCCCCTGCACCCCCACACCCCCTGCTAATTATATATACTAACTTGGAAATCACTGCACATTTGACAAAGAGCTAGTTTCCTGATATCTCCTATCAGTGATCTTGCACCACACTAAAACAAACCCGGCAGTGTTTGAGTGATTTTTGATCAGCTGGGCTGACTTTTTTTCATTTGAATGAAAAATTGACAATTTTATATATATATATATATATATATATATATATATATATATATATATATATATATATATATATATATCAGTAAGAACCTTTTTGGACCATATAGGAGATACATGGGTAGCGTGTTTACCTTCAAAGAATGTCTACATTTATTTTTTTTTTCACTGGGATGAGTTGCTTATAAATTGAAATCAGGAATTGTAGTTCTTGTTGGACTGAGACTCAATAAAATCTAGAGCCACCAGAAGGAAATGCCAGTCAGCCTGTAGAGTATTGGAAACTGTAATCTACCTGCACTTCACCAAGTTTGTTGAGTCTGTCCTGTATAGGTAGCAGCTAGAAAACCAGAAGGGGTTGGTGAAAGGACCAAGGCAGAGGAATGGGCCTACAGCAAGACTGAAGGTTAAGACACATAGAACAATGTAACATGGAACAATGTAAGATGAACAATGCTAGGAATAAAGAAAATGACAAATGGAGCACTGCATTTTGATTCCTGGGTTCTGTAATTTAACTATGTTTGTTTCAGACATATCTGAGGGAAGAGAGCACAGGATCAGCCTTTTTGTTGATGACACAAAGTTAGGTGCAGCCGCTGAGGAGGGATGGAAATGTCTATGGAAGGGTTTGGAAAAGCTAACCAAGCAGTGCCATTGACACTCAAAGTAGATAAAATCAAATGTATTATAGTTGTGTCTCAACAACTGATGGCAACAGAACAGGAAAATGATTTTTGTGTGTAGATCACACAAGGGTTGGACCATCAGGAGCTGAGGGAGAGAGCAGTGAGAGCTCATCTGGGAGGAGTAGCCTGAAAGCATAAATATTTACATTACAGAGGCAGAAATTCTTGTTTGTTTTACTTCTTTCGATTTGAAAACAATTAAGTGGAAAAATGGGGCTAGAAGCAGACTTTTTGATAAAAATATGAAGCTGAGAAGTTTTGCAACTGGAGGTGAAGTCTGTGTGTGGAACTGAAGCTGAGATCCTATGCTATGGGTAACTGAGAGTTGTTCAGGCCTTGGATTTTACACAGTAGTGATGTGTAATCTGTGAGAACACATGTGGCTGGACCACATGTATGAACCTGAAAAAATGTTGGAGGATTTATTGATTTGTTTGAAGGTTCCCACATTTCTTACCAGATCCACCTGACAAATTTGGGGAAGCTGTATTTAAAGAACTTGTACCTGTATGTGCCCTTTTTTAATTTTTTCAGACACTCAGGGTTTCTAATACCTTGACAGGAATTGACCCCATTCCTGAGTCAAGGCATGGTTAAAATTTTTGAAATGAGTATTTCTACAATCTTTGACGTTTGCCATAAGCGCTCTTCTCAACATGTTCAATATACTCAAAATTGCCTCCTTCTGCAGTTCATATGGAGTTACCTGTATAGGTAACACATTTAACTATACTTAAAAATTATTTTTATCATTTCTGTTGCTCCTACTATTATTTGAAATGTGTGTGTGTGTGTGTGTGTGTGTGTGTGTGTGTGTGTGTGTGTGTGTGTGTGTGTGTGTGTGCGCGCGCGCGCATGTCTTTATTCTACTTTGTTCCAGTTTATTTTCTGATTGGAAATCCTGGTATTTTATGACTTCATGTCTCTCAGTATGCAGGACACTATAATCACTAGGTATGGCTATTTCTATGTTTAATGCCACTTTTGTCCTTCTGTTTTTCTTACTCCTACTCTTTCTCCTCCTTGGTAATGGGTGATCAGTACTTCATTTTTAGTAATTTGTTGTGGTTCATGTTTCCAGTAATTCCAAGCTACCTGTATGTTAGTGTTTGCATAATCCCCAGTGTAATAGTTGTGTCATCATATTATTGTGCACTTCAGTGCATAGACCCTCAGACCTGCAGCTTTAAGTGTATTAGAACCAGCAGCAAGATGTATAACTGTTTCTAGTTCTGTACCACAGCATCTACATTTGTAGTTCTGTACCACAGCATCTACATTTGTAGTTCTGTACCTCTGCATCTACATTTGTAGATCTGTACCACTACATCTACATTTGTAGTTCTGTACCACAGCATCTACATTTGTAGTTCTGTACCACAGCATCTACATTTGTATTTCTGTACCATGGCATCTACATTTGTAGTTCTGTACCACGGCATCTACATTTGTAGTTCTGTACCATGGCATCTACATTTGTAGTTCTGTACCACAGCATCTACATTTGTAGTTCTGTACCTCTGCATCTACATTTGTAGTTCTGTACCAGTACATCTACATTTGTAGTTCTGTACTATAGCATCTACATTTGTAGTTCTCTACCACAGCATCTACATTTGTAGTTCTGTACCACAACATCTACATTTGTAGTTCTGTACCACAGCATCTACATTTGTAGTTCTGTACCACAGCATCTACATTTGTAGTTCTGTACCACTACATCTACATTTGTAGTTCTGTACCATGGCATCTACATTTGTAGTTCTGCACCACAACATCTACATTTGTAGTTCTGTACCACAGCATCTACATTTGTAGTTCTGTACCACAGCATCTACATTTGTATTTCTGTACCATGGCATCTACATTTGTAGTTCTGTACCATGGCATCTACATTTGTAGATCTGTACCACAGCATCTACATTTGTAGTTCTGTACCTCTGCATCTACATTTGTAGTTCAGTACCAATACATCTACATTTGTAGTTCTGTACAACAGCATCTACATTTCTAGTTCTGTACCACAGCATCTACATTTGTAGTTCTGTACCACTACATCTACATTTGTAGTTCTGTACCATGGCATCTACATTTGTAGTTCTGCACCACAACATCTACATTTGTAGTTCTGTACCACAGCATCTACATTTGTAGTTCTGTACCACTACATCTACATTTGTAGTTCTGTACCATGGCATCTACATTTGTAGTTCTGTACCACTGCATCTACATTTCTAGTTCTGTACTATAGCATCTACATTTGTAGTTCTCTACCACAGCATCTACATTTGTAGTTCTGTACCACTACATCTACATTTGTATTTCTGTACCATGGCATCTACATTTGTAGTTCTGTACCACGGCAGCTACATTTTAGTTCTGTACCACAGCATCTACATTTGTAGTTCTGTACCACAACATCTACATTTGTAGTTCTGTACCACAGCATCTATATTTGTAGTTCTGTACCACTACATCTACATTTTTAGTTCTGTACCATGGCATCTACATTTGTAGTTCTGTACCACTGCATCTACATTTCTAGTTCTGTACTATAGCATCTACATTTGTAGTTCTCTACCACAGCATCTACATTTGTAGCTCTGTACCACTACATCTACATTTCTAGTTCTGTACCATGGCATCTACATTTGTAGTTATGTACCATGGCATCTACATGTATAGTTCTGTACCACAGCATCTACATTTGTAGTTCTGTACCACAGCATCTAAATTTGTAGTTCTGTACCTCTGCATCTACATTTCTAGTTCTGTACTATGGCATCTACATTTCTAGTTCTGTACTATGGCATCTATATTTGTAGTTCTGTACCACTGCATCTACATTTATAGTTCTGTACCACAGCATCTACATTTGTAGTTCTGTACCGCTGCATCTACATTTATAGTTCTTTACCATGGCATCTACATTTCTGTACCACGGCATCTGCATTTGTAGTTCTGTACCACAGCATCTGTATTTGTAGTTCTGTACCACAGCATCTACATTTGTAGTTCTGTACCACTGCATCTACATTTTTAGTTCTGTACCATGGTACCTACATTTCTAGTTCTGTACCATGGCATCTACATTTGTAGTTCTCTACCATGGCATCTACATTTGTAGTTCTGTACCACAGCATCTACATTTGTAGTTCTGTACCACAGCATCTGCATTTGTAGTTTTGTAACACTGCATCTACATTTGTAGTTCTGTACCACAGCATCTGCATTTCTAGTTCTGTACCACAACATCTACATTTGTAGTTCTGTACCACAGCATCTACATTTGTAGTTCTGTACCACAGCATCTACATTTGTAGTCCTGTACCACTACATCTACATTTGTAGTTCTGCACCATGGCATCTACATTTGTAGTTCTGTACCACTGCATCTACATTTCTAGTTCTGTACTATAGCATCTACATTTGTAGTTCTGTACCACTGCATCTACACTTGTAGTTCTGTACCACGGCATCTACATTTATAGTTCTGTACCACAGCATCTGCATTTGTATTTCTGTACCACTGCATCTACATTTATAGTTCTGTACCACAGCATCTACATTTGTAGTTCTGTACCACTGCATCTACATTTATATTTCTTTACCATGGCATCTACATTTGTAGTTCTGTACCACGGCATCTACATTTCTAGTTCTGTACCATGGCATCTACATTTGTAGTTATGTACCATGGCATCTACATGTATAGTTCTGTACCACAGCATCTACATTTGTAGTTCTGTACCACAGCATCTAAATTTGTAGTTCTGTACCTCTGCATCTACATTTCTAGTTCTGTACTATGGCATCTACATTTCTAGTTCTGTACTATGGCATCTATATTTGTAGTTCTGTACCACTGCATCTACATTTATAGTTCTGTACCACAGCATCTACATTTGTAGTTCTGTACCGCTGCATCTACATTTATAGTTCTTTACCATGGCATCTACATTTCTGTACCACGGCATCTGCATTTGTAGTTCTGTACCACAGCATCTGTATTTGTAGTTCTGTACCACAGCATCTACATTTGTAGTTCTGTACCACTGCATCTACATTTTTAGTTCTGTACCATGGTACCTACATTTCTAGTTCTGTACCATGGCATCTACATTTGTAGTTCTCTACCATGGCATCTACATTTGTAGTTCTGTACCACAGCATCTACATTTGTAGTTCTGTACCACAGCATCTGCATTTGTAGTTTTGTAACACTGCATCTACATTTGTAGTTCTGTACCACAGCATCTGCATTTCTAGTTCTGTACCACAACATCTACATTTGTAGTTCTGTACCACAGCATCTACATTTGTAGTTCTGTACCACAGCATCTACATTTGTAGTCCTGTACCACTACATCTACATTTGTAGTTCTGTACCATGGCATCTACATTTGTAGTTCTGTACCACTGCATCTACATTTCTAGTTCTGTACTATAGCATCTACATTTGTAGTTCTGTACCACTGCATCTACACTTGTAGTTCTGTACCACGGCATCTACATTTATAGTTCTGTACCACAGCATCTGCATTTGTATTTCTGTACCACTGCATCTACATTTATAGTTCTGTACCACAGCATCTACATTTGTAGTTCTGTACCACTGCATCTACATTTATATTTCTTTACCATGGCATCTACATTTGTAGTTCTGTACCACGGCATCTACAGTTGTAGTTCTGTACCACAGCATCTACATTTGTAGTTCTGTACCACTGCATCTACATTTATAGTTCTGTACCATGGCATCTACATTTGTATTTCTGTACCATGGCATCTACATTTGTAGTTCTGCACCACGGCATCTACATATGTAGTTCTGTACCACGGCATCTACATTTGTAGTTCTGTACCACAGCATCTACATTTGTAGTTTTGTACCACAGCATCTGCATTTGTAGTTCTGTACCACTGCATCTGCATTTGTAGTTCTGTACCACAGCATCTGCATTTGTAGTTCTGTACCACAGCATCAGCATTTGTAGTTCTGTACCACTGCATCTACATTTGTAGTTCTGTACCACAGCATCTGCATTTGTAGTTCTATACCACAGCATCTACATTTGTAGTTCTGTACCACTGCATTTACATTTATAGTTCTGTACCACGGCATCTGCATTTGTAGTTCTGTACCACTGTATCTACATTTGTAGTTCTGTACCACAGCATCTACATTTCTAGTTACGTACCATGGCATCTGCATTTGTAGTTCTCTACCATGGCACCTACATTTGTACTTCTGTACCACAGCATCTACATTTGTCGTTCTGTACCACAGCATCTACATTTGTAGTTTTGTACCACGGCATCTGCATTTGTAGTTCTGTACCATGGCATCTGCATTTGTAGTTCTCTACCACGGCATCTACATTTGTAGTTCTGTACCACAGCATCTACATTTGTAGTTCTGTACCACAGCATCTGCATTTGTAGTTCTGTACCATGGCATCTGCATTTGTAGTTCTCTACCACGGCATCTACATTTGTAGTTTTGTACCACAGCATCTACATTTGTAGTTCTGTACCACAGCATCTACATTTGTAGTTCTGTACCACAGCATCTACATTTGTAGTTATGTACCACAGGATCTACATTTGTAGTTCTGTACCACTACATCTACATTTGTAGTTCTGTACCACTGCATCTACATTTATAGTTCTGTACCATGGCATCCACATTTGCAGTTTTGTACCACAGCATCTACATTCATAGTTCTGTACCACAGCATCTACAATTCCCTGTATCTCTCCCTTTTTATACACTTTGTAAACTAGTGTGCATGCAGTCTATTGTCTTGAGCTGCCGTTATTAATCTTTCATCCTTCAGTTTAATTTCCCCTCTCCTTTGTCATTTGTGTGTCAGATCTTGATCAACATGTGGTTGTTTCAACATTTCTCTATACTTATTGCTATAATTGTGGGCATTTCAGTTTTCTTTCCTTTTTTACCTGATCACGTCTGCCACTTCTGGTTTGATTTTCATTCCCACTCCTTTATGAAATGCTTTTGCTAACCTGAGCAAAGATATCTTCTTAAACTTGTTTTTCATGGCTTAGATCTTTCATTACATTTGGATCTTATGATATCAACAAATATGCATGCAGTCCTATGAGTGCAGGCCTAAATGTATAGTCCATTTTAAGGAGGTCCATGCTTTCTTTAGACCAATGGATATATAATCATGCCATGCATTGTTTTTATATAAAATTTGATAAGCATTAATCATTTTTCTTGTTTTCTTGCACAACAGATCCAACACTTTTTGAGCCAGTCAGTCACAACAAACCCGTAAGTTAATAACAGAAAGAGCAAGCTGATTTATAGCGTAAACTTTATTCCAAGATATCAACAGAGTTTTCAATATTTTAGTCTAAAATATTCCTTACTTATCTTTGTTCTCATTTGTGCATACTGTATTGCTGACCCTTCATCTCTTTCCAGATGTTTATACCTTTCCTCTTGCTCGAGTTTTTTTGTATCACATTCCTGTCCCAGAGAGATATTTTCTCGATGTTTTAGTTTTCCTGCTATAAATATTGCTCAAGATCAAATGTCATTTATATGTTATTTATAAAAATTTGAACTATTTTTAGTTGTACTTTCGGTTGTGGTTGCTTACATGATTCTGATGAGCTATACGATTTTGAATCATCCTCAAAAGTGGATGAGATATCATTGGGCAAGGCTGGTTTGTGACAGTCAAGCTGTAACCATAGCCTGGTCTGCTAAGTAGGAAGTTTGATGGGTTAAGGGCACGGCAAAAACAGCAGTGATAACAACGAATCACACAGAAATTTCTCTCTTTGGATTTTTATCACTGGAATTGCTCTTTATCAAGCTTCAGTTGTAAAGTGGTTTGGCACTATTTCATTGTGACTTTTATACCATTTATCAGTGTAGGGTGTATTTTCAGACCTGTAAGCATTCCATAATCCATGAACGTGGAATGCTTTCAAATGATTTTCATAATCTAGCCATGCCATATTTAGGCTCTGCCTCATTTTAATAGCTCTCCCTCTTATGGCTTTGTCCAATAACAAATGATTAGTTGTTTCATATGCAGTTATTTTATTACCTTTCTGTTCTATTTTCATGATTGGATTTTTTTTTCAAAGTGACTATAAACTCTGTCTGTATTAGTTCCCGTATATAATTTATATGTTATTAGAAGCGAGTGATTCCTCGAATGAGTTGCAAACTTACTTTTAAGGCGGACTGTGTTTTTTCCTGTTGTTATCCAGGCTGGTACCTGTTTGGGATATGCATATACATATTCAGGGTTAAATTCTTGTGCAAAGATATTCATGCTTTACTCAGAAGGCTCATTGCCAATTACTAGGCTATTGATCAGTGAGGATCTTAAGAAGCCTAACCTTACATTCCCATAGTAGTTTTTTTTAGCTTTTATATCTTGTGTATGAATAATCCAGAGGTAGGCAGAAAAAGAATATATGTTGGGATATTTACTTGATGCCGATTTTATATGGGACATGGATGCTATGCAGAGGGTGAAGTTACAGCTTCCCATCTAATCATCCAAATTTTGTCTGACTACAGTAGGAGAAGAAGTCTGCTTTATGCAGAGTGGAAGATAATTCTATAGAAGCGGTATTCTCTATGATTCATCTCTAGCCCTCCAACATGTTCTGTTTATGTTGCAAAAGAGGTAGAGATTCCTTGATTGGGTGTTTATACTACCACTGGACTTGTGAATGTATAAAAGATCTGACAGGATAGGGTCTGTATATGCAAGGCAGAAGTCACCTCTTAGTAGGCTTTCTGACACTGAGAATAGGGACAAAGCTTTAATACAGTCTGCATAGTTTATATGATTTAGGCCTGTATTAGGGACCAGTATCTTGGTACTGAGAATAAGAAGTAAACCACAGTACAGAGTAAATAATGAAAAAGCACACCAAGCTGCAGCTAGAAACAGTTTAATAAAAAAATCAGTTACTTAAAAAATCATCAGCTTAATCCTCTTGCACAGAACCCAGACAGACTTTCTTTCTTGGTACAGATGCAGCTCTGCTTGGCCAAGACAGTCCCTGAATCAATCAATCAAATCAAAGTAAATTAAATCAGATCAAATCATGATCAAGCTGGCAACTTGAATCATGATGCATGAATGAAGACAGGCACTGCTTACTAAACTTGAGTTCTGGGCCAAGTAAGATAGGGAGAAAGGTCAGCAAACTAAGCTTATATACACTGAAGCACTTGACATTGATCAAAAATAGTATTTATCTTCCTGAGTTATCTGGATTATTTAAAAAGATGATTGTCCCTGTTGAAGTGACACCCCAACACCATGTCCAAAAATGGGAAGAGGGGGTTGTGGATGGATGGATGGATGAATAAATTGTGTGTGTGTTTTTTTTTAAGTTTATTTCTACAGATTAGCTTCCCCAATCTGCAAGACAGCCTAACTATGACCCCTGCAGAGCTTCCCTTTTTAAGCACGTTGCCTTGATACATGGGCATTGGCTTGAAACGTCACAGGAGAGCTGCAGCTTTGCAAGAAATATGTTTAGCTCATATATGTTATAAAGTACATGGAAAACTCTGATCACTGAATGCAGGATTATTGAAAACATACTCACTAGTAATCATATTATAATAGGCTAGCAAGCATAATATCTAAGTAATGTAGATTTATATGTTTGTCTTTATTACTCACTTTGTTTTTTCATGCCCAACAGGAAACAAAACAATAAAATCAAACAGAATACATGAGCCCTATACAAGGCCTTGTCTTTTTTTAGTGAAAAAGCACTGTGGTCACTTCAGTTGTACCAAGTGTTTGGACAGGTACATGCCAAGAGGGGCATCATATTCTATGGTCAGCCTAATAAAAGCTGAGTACAGTCGAATGATTACATCCCTGGACCTGGATGCCATATCTTTAAATATAAGCTGTGTGATGAAAAATATCTTCCTTACAGTAGTGGATATATTGTGATCAAAGGGCAGTTTTTTGTTGACATATCCCAGATCCCTGACTACAAAATCAACTTTTCAGGGGTGTATTGTCAATCTGATAATTTACAAGGGTGGCCATGCTTGCCAAATGATACGAATATGCATTTCTTGGCATTTAGTTTTAATCCATGGTTTTGAAACCATGTATTTGTTTGGGACATACCGTCTTTGATAATTTTAATGCCCTCTGGGGAGTTTATGATAATAAGTTTACAGTCATCTGCAAACTTAGTCTGTCATAAACCCTTAATATTTGCTTTGAGCTCAGAGAAGTAAATGTCAGAGATGACTGGCTGAAGGACTGAACCCTGAAGTACACCATTAGTGACAGATCTTTGGTAGAGGTAAAGCCGTCCACTCTAATTACATGTGTTCTATTTGAGTTCCAGTTTTCTATCCAATGAATTACATCAGGGTTTACATTTAACTGGGAGAACTTTTATTTGATGCCTAAATGTGGGATTGTGTTGAATGCCTTTGCAAGATCTGAACATGTAGTGTGGACTGATTTACTCTCATCCATTGCTTCAGTAACCTGCTCTACAGAGAACTCTCAAGAGTTTGTAGGTTGCTTGTATCCTTATTAATTAGTTCCATAATGATCAACTCCATATCCTTACAGATAAGCCTGCTCAGGCTTATGGGTCTATAATTACCCAGGTCAGTTGATGCCTCAACTTTTGGCAAGGATATGACTGCTGATGCCCTCTATTCATCTGGCATGAAACCTGATTGAAGGCTGACATAGAATAGGGTGTCCGACAATTCCTGCTTCAGGCTGACTGGTACAGCCTATTTATATTTGGGTTCCACCACAGAGGCTTATTCTTAAATATGGCATTTTGTTTACTTTGGAGTGGGCAGATGAGTCTATACTGCTACTACATGTGCATAGAACTTGGCAGTAAAATACTCCACATAAGCAGAGGGATCATCAGGTTGGAAGAGTAGTTTGAATTTAGTCAAGTCACCATTCAATTGTAGCAGACTAGCCTTTACTTAATCTCTGAATGCTGAGTTATTGGAGAATGTTTCTGAGTTCAGTATTATGGTGAATGTGATTGATTCTGACCAGAGTTTAAGTACCAATTGATGGAGACCAAATCTGTTCATTATTGGTAAGGACCATTTCCAGGTCATTATTGTCCTTGGTTGGGATTCAGCCTAGCTGGTCCAGTGAGCTTGCATTGGTGAAGTCCAGAGATTTCTGGACATATATGTTTGAGGTTGTATAGGTCTCCCAGTTAATGGAGGGTTAGTTGAAGTCTCCTAGGCAAATGATGTTTGTCTTCATGCATAATAACTCTATATTAGTTAGGAAAGAAGGTGTGGGCTGAGGGGGACATAGAGAGGCTCCTATAGTAAGCTATGCTATGGTAAGGGGGTTTGTTAATAGCAAGTTGGATAAGGAGGAGTTCCAGGTTGTTATCTTGTCTAATGAGTCTGGGGTGAAATGCTTTTTTTAAGTATGGACACACCACCATTACCTTTAATGCCTTCATCTAGTATGGTCGGTTTGAACTTGTGGAAGGCACTGAAACCCTGCACTGATGGAGATCTCTTACTGATCTTTAATCAAGTCTCCATGAGGATGTATATATCAGTGTTTTCCATGGAACGGAGAGCTTGTAGGGAGTAAATGTATATTGCTTAGACTGCAAGAATTGTAAGTTATATCTTTATGTCATCTACATTCTATTTTGTTATGTTGGAAGCTTTAGAAGACTGACATTGCCTAAAAGAGGCCTCATGGGGGAAGACAGAGATTTAGCCCATATATGAAAGCCTTGGGGGTATAAGTGCAGGCCATCCCTGGCAAAGTAGTTAGGACTGTTTGCCATTTCCTTCCAGGCAAATATATATTGTACTTCCTTAAAATGACACCAGAAGCTAAAACAATTGTTGAAGGCAATAATTCTTTGTTCAAATTGCAGCTTCATTCTTGGTGATGGTAGAATGGTGCTCAAGGCTAGGTGCGTAGCTGCCTAGGACACATGTCAGAAGAGCTCATCATGTCTCTCTTCATATGGTCCAGGGAGGTTGGTCTCAAGTCATTTATATCCATGTGCACTATGACTGTGCCATATCTGTACTTGTGGTACAGGGAGTTGAGTGCCTACTTAATGTGGCAAATCCTGTCACCTGATAGGCAATGACTGTGACCTTCTCTTTGCATAGTCTGTTAAGTGGGATATCTGTTTGTCCCACTGTAGAGTCACCTACAACTAGGATATTGGGCTATGTGAGTATATACCTTATGGACTTTTAATTGGAAACAATGTGACTCAAATGAATTCATGTTTCATGGTGGGTGCTGCCTGTGTTGTGAGTTTGTATGGCTGCTTATGGTAATTGCTTCTTAGGTTTCTTAGGTTTAGGAGACCTTTGTGGTTTAGGTAAACTACATTTGAGTGTTTCAGTATTTGTAGATCTAAATGTTTGGCCTGAGCTGTGTATGATATGTTTACTGTTGTGTTTTGTGGTACTGGTGACCTGCTTCTTGTTGTTTGTAGTGGCTTTGTGTGAGAGCTTTGCCTCCAGTAACATTATATAGCCACAACTCTAACAACTGTGTCAGTTTGTTTAAGTAGATGGTTGTCAGTAAACAAGAGGCAGTTATGATATTGTCTAAGAATGCCCATTTTAACCAATTGTGTTACAGAGACAGTTGGACAGCGCAAACCCATGCTTGCAGATGCATACTAATGTAGTTAAAGGAGGGGGTAGCATTTAGATCTGGATCTGAGGTTTCGATTTAGGAACCTTTCTTAATTTTCTCACAACTTATCTGTCTGTTACTTCATTCGATTTCATAGCCTCTATATTACCATGTCTTCATTCTTATTTTAACACTTTTATTCATTTGTCATCTTTGTTATGCTCGACTGGATCTTCATAAATTCTTCTCCAAAATATGTTAATTTCTTCTGTTTAAGTGGTGTTACTATCACTGTTGCATTCTTTTCAAATTCTCTAGAAACTTTTTTGTATCATCAAAAAATGACTTGTTTTTTTACTTTTCCTTTACATGTTTGCATGTTTTGATGCTTACGCTGTTTGTAGCTTATTGTTGAATATAAATTCGGATGTGTTTTGATGCTATGTGTTGCTTTTATCACATCTATCTAAGAGCATTTGATGATGTATTCCCTGTTTTATATACTTTAAGTAGTGTTACTTTTTAGCTGTGTTATAGTACTCTCTGATGTTTTCAAGCTGACATTCAGCTTGCTAATTTCTATTCTTTTCTTTCTCTGCATTTATGTGGTAACACTTTCTTAGAGATTCATTAAAGGGCCTAACATGGACCGTACAGATTATGCTAAAAAGGCTCTGTTCTTGCAAATTGCCAATTTGTGATTCAGAGACATGTTAGCAGTGATGAAGTAAAACCTCACTATTGTCTAAGATGAATGTCTCTGAGTTGCATTTACTACCATGACATACAGATCATTGTTGATCTGCACGTCATGTTAGCAAACTGATCATGTAGGCAATACATTCCATCCCCAGACACTTTTACACACACACACACACACGCACACACACACACACACACACACACACACACACACACACACACACACACACACACACACGTACAGAAAACTTGACCACACACACAAATACACACACAGACACAGGTGCACATTCACACATGTACACACACACACACACACACACACACACACACACACACACACACACGCACACACGCACACACGCACACACACACACACACACACACACACACACACACACACACACACACACACACACACACACACAGACACACACACACACACACACACACACACTGACACATATCACAGTCCCAGTACCGGTCCCTAACCTACCTAGCTATCTGCCATCCTGTGATTCCCTCCACCTTTGTAACAGTTGAAGTGCCAATATGGCACATATCTATTATGCCCTGGTAGTGTAGTTTATCATCCCCACCCTTCTGATTTCTGCACTGCTGCTGGTGCCATTACGGCACATTATCCTTGATTTATCCCTGGTGTCCAGTGGTTCCCCATTCCCACTGTGATTTCAGTGCTGATGTTGCACTTTAAGAGTAATCACTGGTTGTTTAGTACATCCCCCACCCCTATCCTCATACGGCTGTTGCAGCCATTATGGCACTTCCATTAAAGAGTAATCCCAGGTGGTCTAGGGTATCCCACACTTCCGATCCCCATTGTAATGTCAGTCTTATTGCAGCACTATAAGTCTAATCTCTGGTGGTTTTGTGCATCCCCATCCTCAATCTCCATATTATTTGAGGTGCTCAGTTGAACACAGCCTTTTGGCCATGTTCAGTGCCACAGTGTGGTGGGGACAGCTGGATTGATCTACATGGCCGAGGGATTTCTTGAATTGTTTGGCATATCAATGCCTTCCTAGAGTTAACAAAATAAGAATATTTGTATTTATGTACAATATCTGAATTATAAGACATATAGGTATATAGAAATTGTAGCACTATTGTTAGTATTTCTTATACAAAAAGCCAAAAACATTTAATATTCAAAAAATGTAATATGTCATCCATGCCCCACAAAGGCACTTTATGAAAAATATCAAACTGGATTTTACATACAAAATAAAAGAACCCATAAAGTATTGTCACATGCTACACATACCATTATGCAAATGGTCATATGCCTCACTGTAGCAAAGAACAAATGATATAAGATACTGAGACATATGTGGCCAGTGTACAATATCAGCACCCTTAACTAGGACAGATATACACGTAACTAGCATACGAAGATTCCCAGTGTGTACTTGCTTGATTAGTTCAGCATGCATTCCATGTATTATATCATGTGCATTTGATTTCAATATAATGACTTTTCAGGATGCTTAATGGTTCATAGGTTCATACGTAAGTACTTGGCAATCAGTCTACAGACCATTACAACCTTACTAACAACCAATATTCAAAAGTTCCATCCAGCCTAAAGGAGGGGAATACAAGATAGACCAGGGGAGAATTCGAGGATACTCATCCAGTTATCTAGGTTTCCACTGAAGGTGGCAAAGGGGTTACTCTCATGTACCAGAGGTGGGGGATATGAATCTATCATTCCAATGTCTTATTTATCTGTTGATGAAGACTTAATTCTTTTAGCCTGGTATCGGAGTGACCATTTGAGTGAAATGTTTAGAAACATAAATACAAAACAGGGCATTATATTCAATGGTGGATGTGATGAAATATGAATAAAGGGTAATTAAGACTTCTATGAATGTAGAGGAGTTGCATTTGGAAATGGGCTGTTGATTTAACTGAGTTTAAGCTTGACTGCTTATTCATTCTCTCATACCAGCTTTATCCAATTCAGGGCACTCAGTAGACAAAAAGCAGAGAAACCAATCCAGGATGTGATATCAGTCTATCATAAGCTAGGCACACACACACACACACCCACACACACACACACACACACACACACACACACACACACACACACACACTCACTCACTCGCATATGTTGCACATATGATACACATATTATACAGGCAATTCATGTATGGTATGTCTTTCAGATGTTGGAGGAAACTACAGCACCCAGTGAAAGTACTTGCAAAGACAAAGAGTGCATGTAGTCATTGAAGCAGCCCAGCCAAGAACTGAACTGGAGAATCAAGTTCTGTGAGGCAGCCTTGCTAACTACTGTTGTTTAATATATACCTGATGATTGTTTTGGTTTGCCTTATACACCATGTATGATAATACATTGTTTTGTATCTATCTTCATCTCCACTATTGTCTTTTTTTAATTTCTACTATGGCTGGGTAACCTTTAGCAAGACTTTTTTTTTTTTTAGCCATACATAATATATTGTACTACACTTCTCACTTGCTAGATGTGGGGTGCTATATAGCAGATCTGTGCTAATGATTTAATTTCATTTTGTTAAACATGCGCTGTTGTGCTTTCTGATATTTGGATTTAAGATGCATCACACAGTATTTTGGCATTATATAGGGATTAAGCTATTACTTAGCATGGATCTCTCAAATACTGCAATGGTGAAAAAATGCAATTTTGAGATAGCTATCACTACAATGAGAAATACATCCATACTGGCTCATTAGCATGTCTCTGAATTGTATACAAACCCTCACTAGTACTGTCAGACCTAACCATGCCAATGTTTTCCTTAGAGACCCATGCATCAAAATGACAAAGGCACTCCCTACACACACATGCACACACATACACATATTCAGACACACATTCAGACACTTACATACACACACATACACAAATCTCCACTTATTAGCAAATAAGCCCAACCACAGTTATTCTCAGTTTTGGAAAACCTCACCAATTCACCCATTGGTACACTCTGACAATCTCACAGCCATCTAAGCAATCAATTCCCTACCAAACTTCCTCTAGTATGTCCACCTAGGCCGACACACACACACACACACACACACACACACACACACACACACACACACACACACACACACACACACACACACACACACACACACTCACACACACTCACACACACACACACACACGCTCATGCTCACACGCACACATACACACACACACACACACACACACACACACACACACACACACACACACACTCACACTAAAACAACTTCCAAGTTTTTGTTGACGTTACCTGTACCAGTGGTACTCTCATAAGAGCAAATGGGTAAACAGCATGTTTTATAGCAGCCCTTTTTTCCTTCCAGTAGTGAAATTTTACTTGGTTGAGTGATTGTCTGAATCATTAAGATAATCAAATCAGGAGCCACTGACATTTTTGTTGGGAGAATGCATCGATAATTAGCATTAGCCAGTCCCCAAGACTAATGCATTATCATGCACCTCTGCCTGCAACAACACCCTCCTTCTTGAGGACCTCACTGGGGAAATCTCAGTGGTAGGGCAGTCTAAGAATTGAAAAGGTTTACTGCACTGGAGAAACTGTTGAACTAAGGTTTCCCATCATGGTAAGCCTTTTTGAATCCCAACCCATGTCATTACAAACTCACATAAATTCATGAAACTTTACTGCATAGCACTAGTTGTAATAAGTGGCAGTGTAATTCATAAATAATAACCACACATGCATATATCATAGCCAAACTGGTGCAAATAATTAATGCTAATGTTCAATATACAGTCATAAGCAGCACAGGACAATGATAATAAGCCTCCTGTTACACTGCACTGTGCCTCTAATGGATTTGTGAAGGATGATCCATGGGCCAGTTACACAATATCATTTTACAGGTTAATAGGTAGCTACTAGGCCTGCTGCCCTTTTGGACCATTTTAAACCTAGCCAAATTCCCTTAGTAAGAATCAAATCCTGTACCTTTTGTCTGTGAGGTAAACACATTAACTAGCATGCCAATCCCCAACCCCCAGTACTGACAACTAAGAGAAGCAGTGTCAGCAGCTTACAGGTTCCACTCTGCAACACTAGAAGATCTGTACCTTCATTGGCTAGTCTTAAAGTGCATGAGAAGCATTGCTACACATCATTCTGTTATGACTCATTTAGGCAAAGTATCCCATACTGATGGAGCATAGAGCAGTAGCACAACTGGATGGGAAGAAGGTAGATACAAAGTATCAGTGAACAATGGGCATGTGTTTTATCATTATGGAAAGTAAGAAAGGTGCAACCAGAGACACAAAGCACGTACTTTGATGTAATGGAAAGGGTGCTCCAGATAAATAACAAGTTATTATTTTATAGGTGATAGAATGGGATTGCCAACATATATTATATGGAAAAGACAGGTGTGTCTAGAGAGTAAGTACTTGTTGATACTTTCTCAAGGAGGAGGAACACAGACACAACTAGACATAAAGGGGTACATGTTATAAGTTCAAGGACTTCATCTATGATCATCAGGAAGTTAAAATACTAATATCAAATGTGGCCGAATAATGCTAAGTCCAAGGTTGTGGTATCTTGCAGTATTCTCCCTATTGCGATGTATAGCAAACTTGCTATTATGTATCATTAGCAGGGATGGTGCTGCTGCATCACCCCATATCAGAGATGCAGGGAGGAAAAGCACCATGTGCACACACACACTCACACACACACACACACACACACACACACACACACACACACACACACACACACACACACACGCATGCACGCATACACTCACAAACGCATACACACACGCACACACATGCATATATACACACACACAGGCACACACACACACACACACACACACACACACACACGCACGCGTGCGCACGCGCACACACACACACACACACACACACACACACACACACACACACACACACACACACACACACACACAGTGCTTTATTTTTGTAACAGTGATTTTTAAAATTAGCTGTGTTGGAGTTTGATTTGAAGTCTTATATTCATTGTTTTATGGATTACAACTGCAATCGTACAGAATAATGACAGAGAGAAAATACAAGTACCACTGACATTACATGCGGGATGGCACCCACTAAAGTGGTAGGGAAAGTGTTATTTTGCACACTAGTCAGTGAGCACCTTACTAAACATTCATGCAGAGTAAAGCAACCTGTATACCACCAGGCAATGTGTTCATGTATTCAGGGCATAGGCACAACCTGTATACCACCAGGCAATGTGTTCATGTATTCAGGGCATAGGCACAACCTGTATACCACCAGGCAATGTGTTCATGTATTCATGGTATAGGCACAACCTGTATACCACCAGGCAATGTGTTCATGTATTCATGGCATAGGTACAACCTGTATACCACCAGGCAATGTGTTCATGTATTCATGGCATAGGCATCCAGGGTGGTAGGATCAGGTCCACAGAAGATGTCACTTATGGAGTGCAGGCTGCAATATGCCATGATCACAGTCTTCATGGATCGCACATTTATCTTTCAGGTGTATGTAAATAATGTGCACAGAGACTTTCCAAACTGGAGTAACTTTGTCGGTGACAGGTAACTTGTAATTTTTGCCAGGGCTGTTATCAGGTATTACAGCTACACCTCCTACACTTTTCACATTATCACACACATAAATGTTCATAATTCAGCCTTCTTTTGTAGTCAGTGTGATATGGCCAGTTTCACTGAAAAGATATTCCACTTTAAATGATCTGTGGAATAAAAATGAACTCACTGCATGTAAAGATACAAGTAAAAGTATTCCTGCAACAGTTTTGTAAAATGGTTTGAGGATGGATCTTTCATTCTTCCCCTTGCCCAAAATAAAGGATGCACTATGTGCCTGTATTACAACTAATATTGATGACAAAGACAACAGGTCTGCAGTTTTACAGGCGGATTGCTAAGGTCTACATCAATGTTCATTTATGTTTTCATACAATGCTTGTCAAGATGAAAATAAATCTTTATTGAAGTCCAAACTACAATGAAAGCAAATACAAATTATAATTCAATTGTCAGTAATATAATATTACAAAAATGATAGGTAAATGATTTATTTTTACTGACAAATACTGATGCTTCAGATAGGAATGTTGCTCAAATTCTAAAATATTATAATCTTGTTTGCTGCTACAAAAATTATGAAGGAATATAAGCAAGCTTAAACATCTTTTTAATATAGTTTTTTTAAATATGTCACTGAGAGTTCCTGTAGCTATTAGTCATCATTTAGTAACTTTAGAGAGATTTAATGGGAGCTGGGATCAAAAAAAGATTTGAAGGTTAGGAAAGCTCTACAATGGTCATTTGTACACCACAAACAATGCAACTAACTCCCATCACAGCATGCAAAGATAAAGCTGCTGCCTCCAAGTATCAGTGCTTAACATCCCTTAGGTGTGTATGTGACCAGTTCAGAAATGCAGCATTCCTTAGGTGTATATGTGACCAGTTCATAAATGCAGCATCCCTTAGGTGTGTATGTGACCAGTTCAGAAATGCAGCATTCCTTAGGTGTATATGTGACCAGTTCAGAAATGCAGCATCCCTTATGTGTATATGTGACCAGTTCAGAAATGCAGCATTCCTTAGGTGTATATGTGACCAGTTCAGAAATGCAGCATCCCTTATGTGTATATGTGACCAGTTCAGAAATGCAGCATCCCTTAGGTGTATATGTGACCAGTTCAGAAATGTAGCATCCCTTAGGTGTATATGTGACCAGTTCAGAAATGCAGCATCCCTTAGGTGTATATGTGACCAGTTCAGAAACGCATTCTGACACAGAGCTGTTATCCGTTGTTTATAAGGCACACTCAGTAATGCACACATCCTTAGTGCTGTTCAGGTGCAGAAGACAGGCTTAGTGGAGTTTAACTCCCTACTTTTGCTACAGCCTGTATAAGTAAAATCTGCTAAAAAAGGCTGCACTGCATTCTTTAGCTGGTGTAGTGATTATTTAATTACTAGTCCTAAAACTAGTGATTAACTATATCCTGCCATTGTGAGTTTAAACAGCATGTAATAATACCCTGCACTTGAGTGGGACATTTTCTCGCTGAGGTGATGTACTATGCATATTGCTTCAGCAGCCTGGCGTGAAATGGGTTTATGTGTGCATACTACACAGTATCCCATCTAAGACAAGGCTGCGTCAGCAATTTGTGCAGCATTCAGAAGCAAGTAACACTAACAAGACTGAGGAGAAAAAAACTGTTCAGCATCATAATTGTGGTCTAAAATGGTGTTTTTTTCCTTTTGGGAGTGCACCATCCAACATAAAGACCACAGATGATTACAGTGTGGATTATTATCCTGAGAGTACAAGGTCAACCCTATTAATTTCTCACTCTTGAAGTTGATGTAGTTGAAATGGTTACTTTCTTAGCAGCTCCCAAGGACTCTCGTGTGAGGGTACCTAAATATGACAGCACCCATGTGATACGTATTTGATAACTTAATTCAGATTAAATGTCTTAAACTTGGGCAGTTTAACAGTGATAATCCACAAGCCAGCTCTACTTTCAGTATGTATGAGACAGACTTAGCCATAGCTGTTACAGCTGTTTCTAGGTGCTGCCTTCAGTCGCATATGATCAAATTAGAATTACTGACTTAATTTCCAAGAAGGATGAATTTACGGACATATAATGCATAACTTTTTTTGTGCGGCTAAGTGGCTAGCAGACGTACAAATACCGTTCCTTCATGAACATTTTACTTAGTAATTAATATCTCCATTGTACAGGTTTTTAGTCTATAAAGGGCAGACCTTGCAGTTATCATTTTTATACAGTTTATTCACTGCATGCAGTGCAGGCTTAACAATGGCTGACTTTGCATGCTTTGTTCAGTGTATACAGGACAGGCATGAAATGAGTATGCCTCAGATGTCAAGTGTGATTTGTAAAGTATAAATATTTGATAGACATCAGATGTTAATTTCAAATTAAGCAGGGTAAATATGCTTGTTGGAATTCTGCCACCTAAATGTGCTTGCAATAATTTGATCAAAACTGTTATTTTAGTACTTTTGCTTTCTCATGGAACTCAATAAGTAAACTCCCTTTATCCAATACTCTTGTAGGTATGGCACAAGTGTATAAACAACAGTTGTATTAAGCTTTTATGCTGGGATCTTGAACCCTTCCTATGAAGATGGGGTAGGCTAGCTGGTCATCCCAAATGACCACAAGGAAGGGCTGATTCACTTCAAAGAAACTAGCTGTTCGTGATAGGGTGATGCTGCTGGCAGCAGCGGCCTCCACGCCTTCCTCATTGAGTTCCAGCACAGCCCGATGTTTCGCATCTGTGAGAAAAAGGCCCGCTTGGTTTGACATGCCGCATAGGTTAGGACTAGTGACGGTCTCCATGATGCCTAAAGAAATGACAAGAAAGGCAAATGTTTATATATTCCAAACAATATATATGTTTCTTTCTTTTATATTTGTTTACAAAAAATGAAATTGAAACATCAATTTCCATTTTTTTTTAAGGTAACTAATCTTCCTAAGCAGTGTGAATAAGATAACAACTGGAAAACAGTAATATTTTGCAGATACAGATTTAATTCTCTCAGCCCTAGCTACAATACTCAGTTCACCGAACCAGATTGAGTGATTGCTACTAAATAAATGTTTGTGGCGTTACTTCATTTAACCAGACCACTGCTATCATTTGATTACTCCCATCAATAAATATTTGTGCCATTATACAGTAGGAGTAAGTCTAATGTTGTTATCTAAGGGTCAAAGTGCATGAAATAAGTATGTCAGACCCCAAGAAGCTCTGAAATATCCCACTGACTGAATCAGATGATAGCAAAGACAATAATAACTCACAGAAATGATATGTCAAAACTTTAGCACATACTTAAAATTCCTTTGAAAATTATCATATACAGTCAAATAACACCCTGAGTCTCATTTTCAGTGTTTATGTTTGCCCAAATAATACACATTGTCAGCTGTCACTGTTCTTCAACAGTCCCTGCTTGTGGTCCCCACTTCAAAACCTTCCTAAACTTAGGTACCCCCAAAATCAAGACAGCTGCTAATCAGTATTACTTTTTCTTATTCTTTTTAAAATAATGGAAAATCACTTTGTATTCCATACGTCCTCTCATTTGCCTCAGAATCAACATTATGGCCACATGTATTGGAATCATAAAAATTACAAAGCAATAGGGTCAAGTTGCCATTTACACCTTGGTACTACCTACCCTTATCTTACCTGCTTTTTCAAGGAAGAACAGCCCCCCAGTCATACCAGGAGTGAATTTATGAATATCCATCCAGTTATAAAGCTCCTTTGTGAAGGAAGATAGTGTATCACAATTCTTAATATTGATTGGAAGTTTGTTCCAAGGAAGGGGTAAGTGCTGCATGATGAAACTATCTCTCTAGCACATTGTTATTGGCCTTGTTGCCTGATATAGTGGGGATGTTACTGCTGAATACAGTGATCCATATTTTTCAGGTTCCTATTATATACTCGAAGAGGCATTTCTTCAAATGCCTCTTCATCGACCGTTAAATAACAAAAACATAAAACAGCAAACGGTCATATAAGCAATTTCATTCTAAAGAAATCGCTTGGCCACCTCTGTTACTTTGCCGTTTTCCCCACTGTAGTGTGATCTTGGAGTTGGTATATTAAGTTAGGGGGGTGTGGGAGGCACAGCCCCATATGTTGGGGGGTGTGGGGTGCAAAGCCACCCACTTTGTATTGTTTGTAGTGATGTGTTATTTTGTTTAGGGTAAGTGATTTCTTACCCATGGAAAGAAATCGTTTATATGCTCATTCACTGTTTTGTGTGTTCGTGGTTTACGGGTCGATAAAGAGGAGTTTGATGAAACGCCTCTTCGAGTATCTAATATAGACCCTATTTTTCTGTCTGCCACGTTTCCAGGACAGGCCAAGTATGTATGTCACAGGTTGTAAGATAAGCTTCACTATTTGCATATAGGTTGCATATGATTATTTTTATGCTTTCATACTGACAGGTGCTCAGTGATGGCATGATATTACCATGATACCAGTGCTACAGCTGGCTAGGACACATGTATGTCCTTAGTGCATCCTTATTGAGGTGTTTTTGTTATATGCGTGTCTGATATGCAGTATGTAGCATACATTTCTCATGTGTCAGATGCTGATGATGGCCTTCAGAAGATTTTTTTCCTCTAGCTGAATCATCTCAGCTCCTGTCTAATGGTGACCAGTTACATCACACCTCCAATAATTAATGTATTTTCTTCAGATATTTTGTGCTAATTATGTGATACATGCTACATGCATCACAACATGTTGTGGAGGTGTACAAGGACCTTCCAATTCTCATGGCCAATATTGTCTTTGCACCTGACATACAAATGCACTGTGAGATTGTGTACCTGGAGGATTCTGTTATATACAATAAAAGCATTCACTTAACCACTGTGACCCTTTACACACAGATATTGCCTTAGACATTACTGCACATGGCACTCTGGTCCTTCTGTAGGAAAAGTTCACTGATGACAGAATATGCATTAGTGTTCCAGCAAGGAGAGAAAACTGTGCTTCACTAAACTGGATAAATGATTTAGCACTGAAGCTGTCAAGTTAAAAAAGGAGAAAAATCATATTCATTAACAAGAATGTGTGGTACATTCAGATAGTTATATATTAATTGAAGCTGCTTGATGTTGACTACCTCCATTTTTGGTGTAGCACTAAACAGCAGCTGCATGAGGTACAGAATAATAGGCAACACATGATATACAGGGTTCCTATTAGATAATTGAAGGCGCATTATATTGAATGCATCTTGGTCGAACTTAAAACAACGAAAAGGCAAAATAGCAAAAACATCACTTGTATTATGCAGAATCCTCAATCAAGGGTAAAGCACCTCAAATACAGCAGCTGCAAATGAATCTCAGAAAAACAAAACTGAATGAGGCAGCAAACACGACTATAAGAAGCTGACCATTTATTCTTTTAAAACAATGAAAAACGAACAAAAAATCTTATATCCAGTAAGCGCTTTCACGTTCAAATAGAATGCTTCATCAGACTGTTAACTACTCAACATTAATTGTCTTTAAATACCACACTATTCCATTGGCAAACCAATCGTATTCCTAGCTCATAAATATTAAGTGGATAGAACTGTGCTGTGGTAGTATTCTTTCATTATTCTGTGTTCACAGTTTATAAAATCTCTCCATACATCAAGTATTAGAAACATAAATAATAATAAATAAATGTCATGTTAATATTTAAAAATAAGTATATGTATTCATATATATATATATATATATATATATATATATATATATATATATAAACCTTATGTAAAGCTGTATGTGGAGCATATTAGTCTGATGAAAAATATGAATAAAAATGAAGGCATACATCTAAGCATCATAAAATAGCATTTTTAAAATAGATATGTATATCTACTTGTGAAACTAAAAACTAATTCTGTTCATGTCTTAACTCTATTGATAAAGCATAAAATGTCTTCATCAAAAACATCTACATACATATAAATATATCAAAACATAATTTTGTAGAAAATCTATATGAAACATATATACAGAAGCAAATATAGAAAGAAATTTCATCTGCATTAAACCCAAATGCTGTTGAACAATATATAAGAAAGCTGGTGGATGTTACTTTAGTTCTTAACCTTTCTCCAGGCATGAAGTTTCACTAATGTTTAACATTCCTGGCTGCTAAAAAGGGCCTCAAGGAGACCCTATCATTAAGTCCTGAACCTCTATCTGCTTGTAATCTCAATATCTACCTCATTTCCCTTTGTTCAGTGAAATTCTTATAGTCACCTAACCTAACAATTCTGTATATTAATTCTATTGCCATGAACCTAAAACCATGTGTGGTGCCATTATTCATAATGTGTTTTGCTAACACGCTATTCTCATCCTCCTTATTTATCGCATATATGTGTTCTTTCACACGTTCCCTTAAGGTTCTATTAGTCATGCCTACATAGAATGAACTGCATTTAATGCAAGTGGCCAAATAAATCAAATCTCGTGTCTTGCAATCGGCATATGTACTAAAATTATATTCTTTCCCTGTATCGGGGTGAATAAATTTGTTATCATTCAACATATAAGAACACTGATTGCAGCTTCTACATGTAAAAGGCCCTTTTCTAGTAGATCTAAGTGTTTTTTTCTCATTACTTTCATAGCATAACATACGTTTCAATGATTTTGCATTTTTGTAGGTGAATCTGGGAGTGTCCCCTACCATTGCACACAGCTTCTCATCAACAGTTAAGATATTCCAATTTTTTGCAAAAATGTGTTTAATCTTCTTATTATTGTTCGTAAAAGATATACAGGGAAGGAATATGATAGAGGTTCAGGACTTAATGATAGGGTCTCCTTGAGGCCCTTTTTAGCAGCCAGGAATTTTAAACATTAGTGAAACTTCATGCCTGGAGAAAGGTTAAGAACTAAGGTAACATCCACCAGCTTTCTTATATATTGTTCAACAGCATTTGGGTTTAATGCAGATGAAATTTCTTTCTATATTTGCTTCTGTATATATGTTTCATATAGATTTTCTACAAAATTATGTTTTGATATATTTATATGTATGTAGATGTTTTTGATGAAGACATTTTATGCTTTATCAATAGAGTTAAGACATGAACAGAATTAGTTTTTAGTTTCACAAGTAGATATACATATCTATTTTAAAAATGCTATTTTATGATGCTTAGATGTATGCCTTCATTTTTTATTCATATTTTTCATCAGACTAATATGCTCCACATACAGCTTTACATAAGGTTTATATATATATTTTTATATGAATACATATATGTATTTTTAAATATTAACATAAAATGTATTTATTATTATTTATGTTTCTAATAATTGATTTATGGAGAGATTTTATAAACTGTGAACACAGAATAATGAAAGAATGCTACCACAGCACAGTTCTATCCACCTAATATTTATGAGCTAGGAATACGATTGGTTTGCCAATGGAATAGTATGGTATTTAAAGACAATTAATTTTGAGTAGTTAAAAGTCTGATGAAGCATTCTATTTGAATGTGAAAGCGCTTACTGGATATAAGATTTTTTGTTTGTTTTTCATTGTTTTAAAAGAATAAATGGTCAGCTTCTTATGGAAATGTTTACTGCCTCATTCAGTTTTGTTTTTCAAAGAATTCGCTTGGCCACTTCTGTTACTTTGCCGTTTTCGTCACTGTAGTGCGATCTCGGAGTTGGTGTATTTAAGTAGGGGGGGTGAAGCCCCCCACTTTATGTATTATTTAAATTTTTTTTTTTTGGAACAGCGATTTTTTTCCTTTGGAAAAAATCTCTGTTCTGAGCTTTTGAAATTGTAAGCTTTCATTTACATGGGTTTGATTATTCATCGTTCACTTTTTTAAGCATTCGATGATATCATATAGACCCGATATATGCCTGGTGTTGTTCACTAAACCACTCTGCATCTTGAAACCTTGCAGATACAAGATTACAGCATCATTGTGAGAAATATGCAGCTTGCAATGATTTGAAGAATTCCTGTGCCCAGGAACATCAATATGCTGACGGACTGCAGTCCTCCTAGATGTGAACACTTGCTGTTACAGATCATACACGTGGATTATAGAGGATTAGTGGCAGTCATACACATGGATTATAGAGGATTAGTGGCAGTCATACACGTGGATTATAGAGGATTAATGGCAGTCATACACATGGATTATAGAGGATTAGTGGCAGTCATACACATGGATTATAGAGGATTAGTGGCAGTCATACACATGGATTATAGAGGATTAGTGACAGTCTTCCCAACACTGTGCACACTTGTATATTGCAAATGGCATATATATTGCTGGAGATGATGGCTCTGGGCCATCATCTCTGAGGTACAATTTCCCATCTGCAACATCATATGTGTCTACTAATAGTACCACAGATGATACTCTGTGGTCAACTGTCTCTGCATACAGAAAGCACATCTTCACAGATGCAATGTATTTCAAGCGTGCTTATGTTGACATATTGTTACCAAACAATATCTTACACACAGATACATCCACATACAGCACTAATCTATCAGTAAACAAAACAATTAATCAATTGGGTAGTTTTAAATTGGACTGCAGGAAATTTGCAAGCCTCCAGTGGTATCTCAGTTTCCAAAGCAGTTCTTTCAGGCCTGAGTCAGATACTACAAAACAGAATGTGCTAGTATCTGCAAGTCAAACCTAGAAGACTAAGTCCTAAATCAAATAAATCCAAGTACTGGCAAGAAAAGGAATAGGGAGCCAGATATTAAACCCAACCATACCTCCCAACTATCTAGATTTCCATAGAATGTCCAGATTTTGTATCCTGTTATTGGTCTATTCCTCATAAAATTTGTGGTTTTATAGCAAATCACAGAGGACTGAAATCACTAAATAATGACAGACATTCAAGTTTTAGGCTCCATATCCTTCAGAAAATGCATGTAAATGCCAAGTCAGTTATTCTAGCAACTTTCTAAGTTTGTAAGAGCAGTATTTAAAATCTGACCCTATTTTTGAGTCTTTGTTCCCCCACCCATTATTTTTGGCTCTGGTCAGCTTTCTTGTACAAAGAAGTTGACAGGTATGAATCCAACATAAATATGCCTTGTAAAAAGAAAATGTAGCTGATTCAGTCAACGCCCTGGGCTGGTACTACAAGCCAATGTCCAACCTCCTCAGCACTTGAAGTGAAGAGCAAAAATAATAAGCAGATTGTTACACCATAAAAAACAGATGTTCTTCTACAGACACACCTAACAGGTGGCAAGATGCACAGGTCCCATCTCTGGATCCTGCCCCCAACCCTCCTTCAACTTATTTTATTAAAATAATAATAATAATAATGTCTTCTTTTAAACTGTAGCAAACAGTTGCTACATTTTTACCCTGCCTGCATGGAGTGCTACATTGCTCAAGCTTTAATTTAAAAAAAATGTCTTCTCTTTAAACTGTAGCAGAGTTATCAGTGGCTGTCATACCTCCAATCTGCAGACATTGAAAATAAGTCCAAAGGCACATGAAAAGCAGGTACATCAAGCCAAAAATCTAGACATCTAATTAGCATAAAATGTGTATAACAAATTGCACATAACTCTTCCAGCTTCCAATAGGAATGTGAGATACGACTCAAAAACAAGTGTATGAACAGAAAGTAATACAAATGATGGGAAAATATAAGCACATTATCAAAGAGATAGTGTAAAATCTGAAGACTTTAATGAACTTTATTGTAGAATTCTACTATACAAGTTCATTTATTTTTGCTTCTGAAAATGAAGATGTAAGATGTGTGTCCTCTTTCTTTAAATTATTGGTGCCACTAGTGTGTTGGTCATGTAGTGTGGCTTTCTGTGTACTAGACAGTTTCAGAAAATGTGTCATGACAGGAATTCAGAAAGCTGTCTGATGGAGTAAACCAAGCCTGAAAATAGGAGCAAAATCTCAGAAATAGGTACATCATGTGTAGGGATAAATCAGGCCTTAAAATAGGTACAGTCCTACAAATATGTATAGTTGAGAGGTCTGTGTGCATGTATTTTCTGCTGACTACCATAATCTATAGAACTTTATTCTATTTAATCAACCAGAGCCAGATGCAATGAGACAGATAGTGGAGAAGAAGCTGGACATGAGGATTCCTAGACTTGGAGAAAGCATATTACAAAGTCCCAGGAAAGCTGATTTGAGTAGTCCTGTGATGGTTTGAACTCCCAGAAATATTGGTAGAATTAGTGCAGGCTGTGTACAAGGACCCAATGACACAAGCATGAAACATGTTCAGACTCAGAGAGGACTTCCCAGTCAGTGTGGGTCTGTATCAGTGTTCAGCTCTGAGCCCAGGGGCGGCTCGTGGCATAGGGCTGCCGGACTGCAGCCCCCTCAAAAAGAAAAAATATTTTTATGCTCAATAGGGGACACAAGGCGTCTGTGCACTTTTACAGTGCACAGACCATGGGACGTCCGGACTGCAAGAGGAGCAGCAGTGACTCGGGACAGTGCCTTAGGGATCTCGGGAAGGAGCATGTGGATCTCGCGGGAAGGATGTATGTACGGACGTTAACTCTGGATGTATTCATTCAGGTAAGGTGCCTTTCAATTTACAATGTTTATTTTTCTTGAGTTTGTGCTTTTTCTTTTTATTTGTGTGTGGTGCTTGTGCTTTACTGGAGTTTGTGTATGGTGCTTGTGCTTTACTGGAGTTTGTGTATGGTGCTTGTGCTTTACTGGAGTTTGTGTATGGTGCTTTACTGGAGTTGTGTATGGTGCTTTACTGGAGTTGTGTATGGTGCTTTACTGGAGTTGTGTATGGTGCTTTACTGGAGTTTGTGTATTGTGCTTTACTGGAGTTTGTGTATTGTGCTTTACTGGAGTTTGTGTATTGTGCTTTACTGGAGTTTGTGTATTGTGCTTTACTGGAGTTTGTGTATTGTGCTTTACGTGTGTGTGTGTGTGTGTGTGTGTGTGTGTGTGTGTGTGTGTGTGTGTGTGTGTGTGTGTTATGGTGGTGTGGTAGGGAATGCCTCAGGCTTGAACCCTGTACCCTGTATGCAGGTGTTAAAGACTTGAGTTCCCTACCCACCACCATTTTTCAGATTTTTACCTCATATTCGATCTGATCTGTTCCTCATAATATCTGTGGTTTGTAAATGTTGCAATGCTTGATATTTGATGGTGTAGTAGTAGCATTGTTGCCTCACAGCTGCAGGTTCTTGGGTTTGATTCTTGGCTTCCTTCTTTGTGGGGTCTGTATCTTCTCCCTGTGTTTGTGTGGGTTTGCTTTTGTGCCCTCCCATGTTACAAAGACATGTCTGCATTATTTCTTCCTGGGCCTCTGCTGAAAATTTGTTTATTTGTTCCAAGTCAGACTGTCCTGATTAAAAATGTTAAATAAAATTGATAGGCATTTGAATTTCAGACTTAAGGGTTTCTGAATGTTTAATTCCTTGCGTATTTGATGGTGCAGTGGTAGTATTGTTGCCTCACAGCTATAGGTTTTCTGGTTTGATTCTTGGTTGGGGTGGCTTCTGTGTGGAGTCTGCATCTCCTCCATGTGTTTGTGTGGATTTGCTCTGGTGCCCTGCCATTTTACAAAGACGTGTCTGCAGTTGTAATCCCTGCTGAAAATTGGTTTTGTTCTGTCCGCAGTAAAATTGACAGGCATTTGAATTTCAGACTTCAGGTTTCTGAATGTTTAATTCCTTGCATAATTGATGGTGCGGTGGTAGTATTGTTGCCTCACAGCTACAGGTTTTCTGGTTTGATTCTTGGTTGGGGTGGCTTCTGTCTGCATCTCCTCCCTGTATTTGTGTGGATTTGCTCTGGTGCCCTGCCATTTTGCAAAGACGTGTCTGCAGTATTAATCCCTGCATCTCTGCTGAAAATTGTTTTTGTTCTGTCCGCAGTAAAATTGACAGGCATTTGAATTTCAGACTTCAGGTTTCTGAATGTTTAATTCCTTGTATAATTGATGGTGCAGTGATAGTATTGTTACCTCACAACTATAGGTTTTCTGGTTTGATTCTTGGTTGGGGTGGCTTCTGTCTGCATCTCCTCCCTGTATTTGTGTGGATTTGCTCTGGTGCCCTGCCATTTTGCAAAGTCTGCAGTATTAATCCCTGCATCTCTGCTGAAAATTGTTTTTGTTCTGTCCGCAGTAAAATTGACAGGCATTTGAATTTCAGACTTCAGGTTTCTGAATGTTTAATTCCTTGCAGATTTGATGGTGCAGTGGTAGTATTGTTGCCTCACAGCTATAGGTTTTCTGGTTTGATTCTTGCTTGGGGTGGCTTCTGTGTGGAGTCTGCATCTCCTCCATGTGTTTGTGTGGATTTGCTCTGGTGCCCTGCCATTTTACAAAGACGTGTCTGCAGTTTTAATCCCTGCTGAAAATTGGTTTTGTTCTGTCGTAAAATTGACAGGCATTTGAATTTCAGACTTCAGGTTTCTGAATGTTTAATTCCTTGCATAATTGATGGTGCGGTGGTAGTATTGTTGCCTCACAGCTATAGGTTTTCTGGTTTGATTCTTGGTTGGGGTGGCTTCTGTTTGGAGTCTGCATCTCCTGCCTGTGTTTGTGTGGATTTGCTCTGATGCCCTGCCATTTTACAAAGACGTGTCTGCAGTATTAATCCCGCGTCTCTGCTGAAAATTGTTTTTGTTCTGTCCGCAGTAGAATTGACCGGCATTTGAATTTCAAACTTCATGTTCTTCAGAATACATAGTAGCACAACCTTTTTTCTAGCAATTTTCTAAGTTTATAAGATGAATATTTTAAATTTGTCCCTATTTTTGGGACTGTATTCCCCATTATTGGCCCAGGTTTTGTGCTAAGGTTGACAGCTATGGCAAGAACTGAATTCACTGAATATGGACTGTAGAATTGTGCATATTTACTGATAAAGGTGCACTGTAGAATTGTGCATATTTACTGATAATGGTGGACTGTAGAATTGTGCATATTTACTAATAATGGTGGACTGTGGAATTGTGCATATTTACTAATAATGGTGGACTGTAGAATTGTGTATATTTACTAATAATGGTGGACTGTGGAAGTCTGAGTAGACTTTTTATGATAAATGTTCTCAACTGGGCAGTTTTGCCATTATGGGTGCATATGTTTTGTTTCATTGCTTACTGGAAAAATGTTCAAAACAAATTTAAAACACCCTCTAACAAGTGTACTGTATTGTACAAGGAATATAATTTTTAGTACAATGAGGAAGGTGTATCAAAGAGCACATGTATGTTTCATATGCAAGGGGCCTATGATTGAAAACAGCCCAAAATTAATCTTTATCTGCCACTGGCAAAATGTATTTTCTTTGAATGTGGGTTTCAATGCTGTTTCAATGAATGTGAGTTTCAAGGGCAGAGAAGTTTTAATGCTAAGTTTTCATTGTGAGACTGCATTGCTTTGTTTAACAGATTACTGAATGTTTGTGCTGTAAAATACAAAATAAAACTTTCAAATGAAGTCCAATCATTGAAGTAAAGCAGTATGCACATTAGTGTTTATGGTAAATGGAGTGAAATAGCCAAGTAATGGTTAATTGGAATGGCTGCAGAGGCTCCAGTTCAACCATTATTTTGTCAGGGGGGGAAGGGCAGCAAACTCAGACAGGCCCAGCTGAACTATACCTCCCAACTGTCCAGATTTTCAAAGAATGAATAGATTTTTGCTTCTTATTTTTGGTTTGTTGTTCATAAAATTTGTAGTTTTAATTCCTAAATGATTTGCCAGAAGTCACTAAATAATAAGTTTCAGACTTCATAACCTTCATAAAATGCATGTTAAAGTAAGAGCCGTTCTATCAACTGTCTCAATTTATACAAGAGCAATTTTTAGTACTGTTTATATGTGCCCCAATATATTTGGCCTTGTTCAGATTTACTGCATTAACAGGTTGAGAGGTACATGCAAATAAATTGCTTTATAGAATTAGGCATAGCCAACCTCTCAACTGTCCCCAGTTTTGGCTCAAAATGTTGCTCTTCCCCTAATAATCCCTCCAAAATAGCAATTTTGGAAGAAAACATGGAGGGTTTACAATTAAGAAATAACTGTAATAATCAAAGTTATAGATTACTTGAAATGCATGTAGATTCTTTTATTTTGTCAGCTGCTCAAGGTAGCAGTACTAATATTAAAGTGTCCCTTCTTTGACAGGTAGAAGCTGTATTGTGTGTCTATTTTATATTTTGCATCACATTTTTGGTCCATTTTTCATAAAATTGTGTTTTAAATTAGTGACAAATCACTAAAGACTGAAGTTAGAAAATGACAGACATTTGAGTTTCAGATTTTATACCCTTCAGAAAATTCATACTAATGCAAGACCTATTCTATTATCTTTCTAAGTTTATTAGAGCAATATTTAAAATTGTCCTTCTTGTTGTGCCTTTGTCCCACTTGGCTTTGTCCAGATTTCTTGCTCTTGAAGTTGAGAGGTATGACAAATGTGTCAGGGCCATCACAGTCAGCCAGAGATTTCAAATTGTGACATGCTTGTTGCACCCCACTCCCCCATGTAGTGACTCTGGATGTGTCCAAGCAAGGCAAGGAGTAGTTGTATCTACCTTGGATGGGGAGGACACACTGCATAAGTACTACAGTGGCTTTTCATCTGTCCTTGATTTTGCAGAATGGTCTGGTTTCTGTCATATTTTTGTACTGTTGATTTATGCTTATTACTCAAAGTGCCTGTTGCTCTGTGTTTAAGTAGCAATGCTTTAATGACCATAAGGTAAGCTTGTCTGACATCGTAAGATGCAAGTAAGCTTTAATAAGCATACTGTTAAAGAATTGCCAACATTGAAAGCCTTTCTGTTGTTGCCATGCAGAGAATACTTGACTAGATAATGTATAAGCCTTGGGTATTAAAGGACAGGATTCCATTATTTTAAAAGCTCATTACACTTGTTGGAGACTTCCAGTCATCTCTACAGGCTTTACCCGTAAACTAAACAGAATGCCAATCATGTGTGGTCCATAACCTGTACAGTAATCCTTTAAGCAATGTATCTTGAGCTTGTTTCTTGTTTGCTTTTCATTTTTACTTTTATCATGTTTTCCCCATGAAACGTTGTCAGGCAGCAGGTCTTTTTGGATAAGAAACATTTTACAAGTGGGGGCATCACATAGATTTCTACTTTCAGCATGTTGCTTGGTACTTTAATAAAGCTGAATATATTATAATTAGAACTGCAGTGCAAGGAGAAGTAGTTTGAGTTGAGTGCTTCTGGTTTTTCTTATACTTGATTTTGACTGGCATTCCAGTAATGTATTTAAAAAGTAATTTATTTTTCATGCCTCACAACCTTTTGTTTCCATCTAGATATTAAGTAAGCTGTCATGCAGCCAATGCATTGAAATATTTTTATTCTTCTACACTTATTTTTGTCTTGATTGGACTTTCATAATGATGGTTTGCCACCCAGGGCAGCGTATTTAATTAAAGTTAGTTTTTTTGTGGTTTTGTGCATAGCTCCTCCCCTTTATGGTTGACCACACCCCTTCCCTTTGACCCCGCCCATTCAGCGTCTCCTGCAGCCCCCCTGTGATTTGAAGTCACCAGCCGCCACTGTCTGAGCCCACTGCAGTTCATAATGGTGATGCACTACATTAACAAACAGGTTGTTTTTGGCAGACCAACAAAGCTGATGAAATGCAAGATGATGTGGCATTACATGCAGACTCTGAACAAGAACTTCAACAAATCATAAAGAAATGGAATGCAAAACTGAAGGCACATGGGATGAAACTGAGAGCGGACAAGATAGCTGTTATGGCAGCAAATGTTCCCAAGGCAGACATGTAACGATGCCATGAGGGAAATGCCCTCCCCCCACCTACATGGTGATTCATCCTTCTTTTCTCCTCAGCTACAGCAGCACAATCTATCAGTACAGTCTTGGTATCACCACTGGGTTCATGAAGTAGAAAGGCCAGCAGACTGTCACCCACCCAGAAGGTAATGCTTCATCATTCGTCTTGGTCAGCTCCAGCAAGTGTTGAAGACACTAACTAAACTCAGGTCACTTAGGTCATAAGTAGAACTTTATCTCCCTACATCAATATATCTGCTTAACTGACACTATATCTGGTAAATATTTGGAAAACATTTTTTCCTGACTGCAAGCACCTTGGTAGTACAACATGTATGACCACATGTGCTGAGGCAGGGTGCCTTCAAGGTCACCACAAGTAATGCCTTGACAACAAAGGACCACTGTTTGGGGGCAGGATTCCTTAAAATAAATACAATAATAATTATTATTATAGTCAACATGATGACTTACTGGTAAGATCTCTACCTTATGGCTGTAAGGTTTTGCTTTCAATCCTACCCCTGTGGTTACTCTTTATGTGGAATATTGCATGTTTACCCTATGTCTGCATAGGTTTTCTCCATTACCTCTGGTTTCCTCACATCTTCCATAAACATACTGCTTTACTGGCTATATTAAGTTGTCTGAATATATTTTGTATCCACTTACCTGGTTAACAAATAAAGTAAAAAAAAAAATAATAATAATAAGTAAAGTCTTACTCCTGTAAATGGGAGGTACTGCTTCCATGGGTGACATCAGTTGCTAACACCAGGTCAAATGTGGGAATAGCTGGGCCAGTGGGATGTTATAGAGCTGTGTGCTTAGACCAGCAAGAGACTGTCATGATATATTCCTTAAATTGTCACTCTCTCTTGGTTCCATTTGTGCCATTCAGCACATTGTGCAATAAGCACCCTCCAGGCACTTGTTTTTTTCTGTAGCGGTTATGGTTTTGGTTTTATGGGGTCAGGTTGCTACCTGCACCAAAATATGCTTAGAGCCATTGGTCATAAGAGTATATGGCAAATGTGCACAACAGTTGTTGCAAAATAACAAATACTACTTGCCATTCCCTAAGCTTTACACTGTACAGCTGGAGATCACAGTTATAATTACTGACTCACTAGGAATTCACCCACCTCACACTGAGCCCAGTAACTTGGAGGACAATCTTACAAGAGTAATTGCAAGTTGTGCAAGCTTATTTTGCATGCAAACATGCACAATATTTTAAAGTGGAGTTTAATGATATTTCTACATACCAACACTCCTTCCTCATCTTTATACTAATGCTGCCATCCCCCACACTATTCTGGTGCACTACGATCATAGTTAATGTTTACCCTTAAAATGTCAACCATTAAATATTCAAATGGTTGCAATAGCATATGCAGTAAGTCTTCAAAAGGTGGAAGACAACAGTTGAAATTGCAATCAATACACATACTGTTAAGTTAATAAATAAGCCACCAGCCACATGCTTATAAAACTGTATAATATTTTATATATGCAATGTACTTTGTAAAATTAGATACACAAATAGCTTTACACTTGCACAAAGAAATACCAAATAAATTGGTGTAAACAGACAAATGGAACAAGGAAGAATTCTAACCTATGTAGTCCTATCACTACCAATAGCTAAAACATTTTTGAATTCTAACTTAGAAGTCCAAATAGCAGTTGCATACTTGCACAGGCCAATGGATTCCAGCTTGAACTCTGTTTGAGGAATAGCTTTCCCCTGTGTAAAGTCCAAAAATCAAGTAAGTAACTAAACTGAAGGTACTGTTATGTAAAACCTTACCATAACAGTAGATGTCTTTCTCTTCACTGTTGTAGTGTTGTAGTATTCTTTACAATAGGGATCCCATGACTAGGGCACCCCTACATCTGGCCAGTATATCAAAGCCTTTAGGATGCAACAGTGATATGGAAAGACATCACAAGTCCCCCCCCCCACTCAAGAGTAGTCTCAGATGGTATTTCTATTTTTTTTTTCACTTTCACGGTTGCATACCTTTGGAGAAAAATCAAAATAAAGTAATATATTTTAATACCTGAAATAGCATTTCTATAAGCACTAAGCATTAAGTACTACAAATATGTGCAAATTTAAGAAGCTAGGCTCACTCTTTGATAGCTCTTCTACATGTTTGTTGAGGGCAATTGCATATTATATGCATTTTACATTTACATGCTGAAAGGTTTACCGGACTCAGAAACCACAGTTTTACTTACAGATCTTCCTTGTTGCCAAGTTGCCAAGGGATCACTCATTGTGTAACAGTAGGCCTTTGCTTAGCTTATCCATCAAGGAATTGGAATCCTCAGAGATATGGAAGGCAACCAGAAAACAAATGATGGACATCACTCATCCCAACACTCTCACAGATTTCAAGCACAAGCGATAGCATAGGAATCCACCTTGCTTGTTGACAACGGGTGGCACACGCACCTTTGGCGTAAAAGGCTGTTGATTCTGTTCCCACACCAGGTAGATCAATTGCTAGCACTGCAGTGCAGTACAAGGGGGTGCTGCACTCCTGAGTATATGGTCTTTTGGATGAGACATTAAGTCAAGGCCCCATCTGCTTGAGTTGGTGGCAGCTCAGGTGGATATAAAAGATTCTACTGCACCTATTGAAAATAGTAGGGGCCCTTTATTTATATATAAAAATAACTCATATTTACAAAATATTTATATATTTATATATATTTATAAATGTACACATATATAAATATACAAATCTATTTACACTATTCATAATTTCCTTTACAATCATACTAAATTTTCACCCCATTAGACCCCCACTCCTTTTTCATAACCATCATCTAATTTTACCTTTTAACCATGACTTCATTAATTCTTTTATTCCATATAGCCCATGTAGCATAAAATAATGTTTTTATCTATTCTCTTAACATATTCTTTACTTCTATTCGTATAATATCCATATTTAATCATATCTATGTTTTTATCCACTTATTTTATATCTTAAAAAAATCTTCTTTACATAGTTTTCCCCATAACATTTTTACTCTTTTACATTTCAAAAAGATTATGCTTCTTCTTGACAATGTTCACATATTCTATCACTTTTCTTTTTAAATGGCATATTTTTATTGCCAATTTACCTAGTACCAGGCAGTCTCCACAAAAATCTTGACATTCTACTTTCTGATTACACCAATTGCTTTTTATTTTTATACCTTTAATTTTTTCATCTGTTAGACTTTCCCGTGGTTTTACATAGTAATGTTTTATCATTACATTCTTACACCATACAGCTCTATTTTTTCGGATCTCAATTTTTTATTTTCCACAAAAATATGTTTTCTTGGTAACATTTTATGTTGTTTATACCCAAAATGTATCATACTAATATCATACAATTTTACTACTAACATTTCAGCTTATTCATTTATCCACTTACCATTGGGTTGATTAACTTTTCTAACTTTATTGCTCCTGAAAACCTAGTAGAAGTACTTTCAAAGGGTTTATCATTTGTACCAACAAAGCGTGCAGGTTTGGGTAACACCTTAGTTGATCTTAAAGTCTTTACACACAAGTTGAATTTGAATATTTTACTACGTAATCAACTTGGTATTAATAATCGTGTATTTAATCCACCACTTAACAGTACTGTTTTACTTTTTGAAAAGTTATGCGTGTTGGACATTAGAAATTTGTTGAGTAAACCCATGAATAAATGTTGCAAATTTAATATTTCTGTGGAGAAAAGGGAAGTGTTAAACCTTTTGAAGTTGCAACAAGTCAGAGTTCTAAAACCTGACAAAGGTGGAAGTTTGATTTTCATGAATGAATATGATTATTTGGATAAAATGACAACTATTCTTAATACTGAGACATACATTAAAGTTTCTGTAAATGAAGTAAATGGTGCTTACCAACGCATCAGATCTTTAATTAATGACTTATTTATAGAAATGAGGATTGATGTAGATATGTTGAATTACCTGAATATGGTTGCTTCATCTACCCCTCTATTGTTTGGACTTCCTAAAATACATAAGAATTTATTGAAACCACCCTTCTGTTCCATTGTTGATGGGAGAAAATGTATAACCTATGGTTGTGCTAAGGTTGATCTTAACTTAAGGAAATATTTGGAAGGAGAGAACCATATATGCCGTGATTCATGGGATTTCTTGAATGTCCTTAACAGGTTGGAATTTCATAGTAGTCACAATTTCTTAACCATTGATAATAAGGACTTATACATGGTTATCACGCAAAATTTAGGTACTCATTGGACTTGGGAATTCCTTTTTAACAAAGGGGTCCCAGGGGACAAAATCGATCTTATTTAGTATTTGTTAGACATCATCCTGTCAAACAATTTAATTCTATTTAATGGAGGGTACTATTTACAAAAATCTGGGATGACAATGGGGTCTCCGTGCGGTGGAAGCTTTGCCAACTGTGTTATGGCCTTCTGGGAAATGCAATTCCTATTCAATAGTGAGATTTTCAAGGAAAGGGTAGCATGGTATACTCAGTATTTGGATGATATTTTTATCATTTTTAAAGGGGATACTCATGAAGCTATAGAATTTGTTGATTTTATTTCTGGATTAACCCCTTTTCTTAAGTTTACTTTTGAATTTAACACTGAGACCATTTCCTTTTTGGACATCTTATTAATGAAGTATAGAAATAATGGTAGATTCCTAGCAAAGATCTTTAGAAAATCTACCTATTCTAATACCTTTTTACATTTTGATTGTTCCCACCCCTATCATCAGAAAAAAGTTGTAGTTAAGGGACAGTTGGTGAAGGCTGCAAGGATGACCACCCTTGAATGTGATTTTTTGTTAGAGTGCCAACTTCTTGAGATATGTTCTTAAGAGGGTGTACCCTCACCAATTATTAGACCATACAATAGCAGAAGTAATCAGAAAAATAGATCTAGGGTGGTTTAAACATATTTTGAATAGGACTTTAAATCCATCACCATTGACTTACAATGAGGAAGATGGCCTTGATGTGAGTCCCTTGCTGCCATATCTAACTAGAAAACCTGATTTTAGCCTAAACAGTATTACACCTTTCTCCTTTGATGCTAACCACTTGAAGGACATTCTTGTTAAAAACTGGGTGGTTTTTAATGATGATCCAACAGTTAGGCAAAAAATTGTTGAGACACCAAAAGTGTTTTTTAAGCGGGGTTGTAAACTAAAGAGTTTACTTGAGAAGAAGATTAATATTACTTGTAACAATTACAGCATGTTCAAATGTGGGAGATGCAATTTTTGCAAATACATAGATGTTACGAATAAAATTCATATTCACAACAGAACCTTTAGAATCAATGGGAAATATAATTGTGAAAGCTTTTATATTTCTAAAACTGAAAGATATCTTAAGCAAAGGATTTATGAGCACCAATATAATATTAGCGGGCAGAACACTACCAGTTCTTTAGCTAGACACATCTTAGAACACCAAGGGCATTTTTTTTATCATTCTGTTATTGAAAAAGTTAAGAGGGACATTAAAGGTGGCCCTTGGCATCTTAAGTTGGAGAGAAAGTTATCCTGGCAATTAAAGCTGAATGCTTATGCATACTCAGGCTTAAATGATCAATGCTCTCTGAAATGTATTTTAAAACTTAAATCATTAGAAATATGATTTAGAGCAGCAATTATTTGTGACAGTTTTTTTATGTCAATGTCTTTGATTATTTTAATATTGTGTGAGATATTGGCAATGGGGACTGTGTGCCTTTAAATGTTTAGTTGTTTTTATGATATCATGACTTGTATCTATTTAAACTGATCGTTTGGTTCAGTATATTGTCTGAAGAAGTTCCTGCATAGTTGTGAACAAAAGCGCTAACATAAAAAGTTTTTGGGCGTATACACCTGCCTCTTGTTTTTTGTTTTCATTGGTCAGTCTGGAGTTATAGTTTGTTTCTCTTACACCAATTGCTTCTTATTTTTATAGTTTTAATTTTTTCATCTGTTAGACTTTCCCATGGTTTTACCTAGTAATGTTTTATCATTACATTCTTATATCATACATCTCTATTTTTTGTTGTATCTGAATTTTTTATTTTCCACAAAAATATATTTTTGGTAACATTTTATGTCATTTATACCCAAAATGTATCATACTAATATTATACAATTTTACTACTAACATTTTAGCTTATTCACTTATCCACTTTGACACTTACCATTGAGCTGATTAACCCTAAACATAATTTTTCTTTATTACATACAAAACTCATGTTTTTACTGAGTTTAATCTAAACTCCTATATAAATGAAAAAAAAATATCTGCAATAATTCCTTTTCAAGTACTGTTCGTAACACAAATATGCTTGCTAAGTATGCTATTTTCCCATCAGTACTGAATTTATCAAATATGCATTTTTTCTGAATGATAATTTCTATGTTCTGCAGAAAAGACAGGTTTGTTTTATATCCTCTATTTTTCCCATTGAATTCTATTTACATCTTTATTCTCAAACACACAGATTTCACTCATTGTAAAATATATACCCTCTATCTTTACTACATCACCTAAACATTTAATTTCCTATTTATTTAAAGCTATCCTATCACCTCTAGACATTAATTTGTGCAAATTATTACTTATTTTTTTCCAGATGTTGTTTGCCATTATTATAATGTCATCTGCATATGTTAAAAGAATGGAATTCTTAACCCTTCAGGTGTTATATATATCCTTCCGCCTTTATTTTGTAATTTATTTCTCATTCTGTCACATTCATAACTAATGCAAAGAGTATACAACTCATTGGATATCCTTGTTATCAGTCATTTACAAACAGTTTATTTTATTGTAAGCTGACATACATCTAGTATATTCTTTCTTTATTACCCATAAGATTTCATGTCTAATTGTGTCAAATGCCTTATTAAGGTCTCCTATCATAATATTTTCCTTTTCTTTTCTATTCATAAGATCATCCACAATTTCTCCATCATTAATAATACTTGAAGACCCTTCCCTTTATAGTGTATACAGTATACTCCATTATATTTTGCATTTTAGTTCATTTTTTTGTATTATTTTCATAAAGGTCTTATAATAATTATAATCTAATAAAATCAGTCTCCATTTTTTTTTAATTTTCTTCTATCTTCCTTATTCTATATAAAATTAAGTATTCCACTACATGCTTCTTTATATATAAAACCTTCATTTAACCATTCATTCAAAATCTTTAAATAATATGTTTTTTTTTTGCCATTCCCATAAATAGTTATACATTTTATAATCTATTGCATCTTGTCCTGGAGCCAAATCTATATTTATTTGTACTAAAACTTTACCTAGCTCATTTAAAGAAATCTCCTTTTCCAACTTTTTATTCTGTTTTTTCTGTTATATTTTTACTTTCCATGTTTTAATCACTGCCTTCTTTTTTCTTTGACATTTCTTGTACATATTGTACTATACTATTCAAAATCTTCCCTGAGTTCTTTATATTTCTCATTTTACATTTTTATTTCTGTCATTATACTACCGTCTTCCTTTACTAATCTGCTTAAGTAATTCAATACTTCTTCTCTTATTCCTTGTAAAAATATCTTTGCTTATATAAAAATTCTTGTATTTTTTCTTGATTTCTTTCATATAATTATTTTTTTGTCAAAGTGCTTTCTGTCATTATGCTCTAAATCTTCCAGTGCCTTATATGTTATTTTATATTTTTCTCTTTCTACTTTTCTCACATCATATTGCCACTGTAAAAAACATTTTTTTATATTTTCCTTAAATATCATCCATGATTCTGACCAATTTTTATAAAATGTTCTCATAGTAATATAATCTTTCTATAACCATATTACTGATCTCTTTCCTTCTTTATAAAATGCTTTCTCATTTATTCGTTTTATTCCTTTGCCTATTTATATATATATTCCTTGTTTTCCTTTATCTCTAGCAATACTGCAAGATGATCAGAAAATCCTGTTTCACTACCTCCCCTTCTCATATAACTAAACAGTCTCATACTATAAGATAATCTATTTCAGTTCTAGATACACCCCTTTTGTAAGTCCATGAATTTATGTCACAAAGTTTTAACTTACCACATTTTATAACTTCTAAAAATGTTCTTATATAATTTCCTTTATTTTTATGCTTGCCTCTTCAATCACAGTTAAAGTCTCCTGTTATAATGATATGCATATTCATCAGTACATAGTCTAAAATATGATGAAATAAACTTTCCCTTTCTTTACAATTAGTATAAGCATAAAATTTTATAATTCCTTATACTTGTTCCTTCCATTTTAAATCTACAGTTGTTAATCTTCCCATTTTTGCTAAAATTACATCTAATATCTTTACTGTATTTCTACAGAATATGACAATTCCAGGACATCTCTCATTTCTCAAATTGCAGATTGTCTTTCTTCTCCATAGTTTCTCTGATTGTAAACTTTCTTCATTTGTTAAAAATCTTATGTCTACTAATAAAATTAGATTTACGTTACATGTATTGCACCACTGAAAAATCCCTATTCTTCTTACTATATTCTTAATACTACTAACATTTATAGAAAGGTCTCCATAATTTAAATTTCTCCTTAGATTCATGGTTTCATGAGTTCATAGTTAATTACAAGGCTAGCTTTCTTAATAGACCATTTTAAGCCTAGTTAATTTCCTTCTCAGAGGTGAGAATTAAACACTCTACCTTGTGTCTCTGAGTCAAACATCTTAACCATTATACCAACTCCCAATTATTAGCTATATATATTCTTTTTCATTCATTTACCTTCATATTTTCTTTTGAACTTTTCCCTTTAAATTTAATTTTTCTGTATGTTACCCTTTTACCAATAGATTTTTCATTTTACTACCTCCCAATTTATGTCTTCTTCATCACTTATTTCAGAAACTTCTTCTATGTCCTCTTTATTATTTTTCTCATCTAATTTTCTTCTACTTCTACTACTACTAAAATGTCTTCTTTTTGATTAGGCAACTCCATAGTGAGACACATAAGATGTCCCCCTCACCAGGATGAACAAGAAGAAGGTCATGGTCAGCTGCCTGTCAGGTGCCAGAATCCATCAGATCACACACACACTCAAGTCTCTCAACAAGTACCGTTATGACTCTGTCATACTCCATGTTGGAGTAATTGATTTGAGAAGTACCTCACTAGACTATATGAAGACAGACATGGCTGAACTCTCAGATTATGCGTCCCAGGCAGGTATGTCCCTTGCCTTAAGCAGCATTCTACCTTCACCCAGGATAATGCCTGAATAGAAATAAAAAAATGATTGATTTCAACAACTGGTTCAGCTTCTGTTGTCAATGAGTTTAGCTTCTGGTGTCACTCCAGAGGAATCCGGTATCTGTCAACCTGGGAAGATATGGTCAACAGACCAAGCTGCTTTGCCAGAGGTGGTCTTCACCTGTTGTCTCTTGACTTTCGGTTACTGGCAAAGATACTTGCCTATGCCATAGTGCCTTTTTTTAGGTTATGTCATAACAACAAAATTCATAACCTAAAAAAATCCACTAGAGACAAACTCAGGGTTATGCTGCTTAATGCTAGCAGTCTAAATCAGAAACTGCACTCACTAGAAGCACTCCTTACCCTGGAAGATACTGATGTCTGTGCAGTGACAGAGACATGGTTCAAGGCTGCAGAAAGCACCCCGGTCATGCAAGGCTACAATGCCTTCCACACATTCAGACCTCAAAATGAGCATGAAAGAACCAAAGGTGGATGTGTAGCTATCTTCATTAAAGACAAATAAACCTCAATACTGGTCAAACAGTTTTACTCCCTAAAGCTACTCCAAGTCCAACTAACTGTAGGTAAAACCCCCTTCCATATTGTGATGAAAAGAGATACTGCCAGCACAGCTAGCTGGAATTTTGTAAATAATTATATGTCATTTGTGAATATCAAACTAATTTATACAAGATGCTGGGGTTACAAATGTATTAGAACTGTATGTCATATAAGATTTTTGTGTTACAAATGTATTAGAACTGTATGTTATGTGTATATCAAACTGCTCTGTACAGATGTTTGCATTGAAAAAGTATTTGTAAAGTGCTGTGTTTAAGATGTATCCACAGTGTGCTCTACTGGTAGAGAACAGAAATGTACATGCACTATTTTAACAGTTTAAATGTATATACTTTAATAGTGGAAACTGGAATACAGAGGGTTAACCTCAGTCCAGTAAACTTTAGAAAAATATTTGAAATTAAATCACTTTATAGGCTATGCCATAAAGGATACACTATAAAGAGGCTCTCTGACAGGTTTCAATGCAGCTAGAGACACAAAGTCTGTACTAGGAAGTTTTCTGCATTCTCTTTGGAGGGAACCAATTGCTACTTTAGAAGCATGAAGGAATGCAATTGTTTTATGACTTCGAGCATCTGCCAAAGATCTGAGCAAAAGCCCTTGTCTGTATATTTTTACAGGTAGATGCTAAATACTGTGAGCTTCAGCAATGGGGGTTTCGCCTGAGAACTAGAAGTCAGATGACAAGAAATTATGTCATTCTGCAAACTAGCCCAGCAGTAATATTTGAGATATTATTTTGAGAAGTCTCTTAGCGAGACAGAGCATTCTGTATTTTGTCTTGGACCTGACAAGAAGATGACCCATTCACCACAACATCTGCCTTGCTCTAGGGAAGTTGCTATGGTATAGTAACTCTCTTAGATACAGTCAGGAATATAGCAAAGCTTAGTTTATATTTTGTTTTTCTTTATTTGTGTGAGCCTGTACTGCAATATTATTATAAATATTCCCTGTGGTTTTGAACTCTGATGTCACTGTGAATATATATTTCATATTGTCTTGTTCTTTTATTATTTAGTATTAAATATATTTAAACCTTTCATTGTGGCTGATCTGTGTAAAGATAGTAAGTTTTGACAGCACTTGCATATTTATTTGGTGACACTTTGTGGACCACTCCTAATAATCTTGCTCTTGGTCAAACTACCATTTGTATTAATATTAATATGACTCAGTATGGGTCTATATTAGAACATCAAACATTCAAAATGTTGAGTGTTCTAATATCGAACCCTAGCAATCGAAAAAAAACCATTGAACATTCGGAACAGCGAATTTTTTCCTAGGGAAAAAATTTGCTGTTCCAAAAAACATACACACAGCACAAGCACACCAAACAAACAGCAATCCACACACATACACCTAAACTCTTACACCTAACCCTACACTAAACTATACATACACCACTAACTATCCACTTACCTTAACCCAAATCCTAACCCTAAGGTCCATCACTATCACACAGTCACCTCACCTGAGCCCTAACCCTAACTCACCTAACCCGCCCTAACCCACACGTCCACACAATCGCACACTTACCTGAACCTGACCTGTAACTTTCCACCAGAGCACTGAAAATACCAAAGCAACAGAAACGTTCAACCAAATTCTTTCCCTAGGAAAGAATTTGGTTTCTTGTTTCTTCGATATTTTCAGCTGAAAACGGGTCAATATTAGAACACCCAACATTTCAAATGTTCGGTGTTCTAATTTAGACCCCTCAGTATATTGGGTACCCTTGATAGAGCCTTAAGGTAGTTGACATGAGTGACTGGGAGCAGAGAAAACTACCTTATAGTCTGGGCAGAAGGGTGCAAAGCTAGTAAACCTGTGCCAGTCTTTCCTCTGTGTGTGTGTGTGTGTGTGTGTGTGTGTGTGTGTGTGTGTGTGTGTGTGTGTGTGTGTGTGTGTGTGTGTAAATCAAACCTCAAAGAGTCTGTGTGACAGCTACTTGGGCAGGGATACAAAGCATTGGTTGGATAGAGAGGGTGCTGGAGGTCTTGGCTTGGTCACTCAGCTGAGATCTCGATTCTATAGCTGTCCCAGTGGGGAGTCTTATTGGGAGATCTGGAGAAAGAGTGAAAAACCAGCCCCGGACTGACTGTGGTCTCTGTGTGCTCTTAAGGGAAACTGCACTTGATGCAGACAGCTGCATCTGGAAATACTGTGTGTGTATCTGTTATTCTCTCAGTGAACATCCCCCACTGTTGCCAGTGGTGAGGATTGAGGCTCCTTGATTACTTTTACAGTGGTGGGTCATCACATATTAATTGTCTGGTAGTGGTGGGATCACTGCATCACATATTGGGATTCAGTGGTGTGGATATTGAACACCTGAAAAACTACAATCCACTCTGCTACAGGCCCCATGAAGGCTCAGTGTCTCTCCAACCTAACACCACTCTTAAGTATTCAACTGCGGTACCACCTTTAACATTCCTATAAAAAAGTGCAGTCCGGGTCTGAACTGTCTGCAAACAGCTACAGTTAACTTTGAACCTAACACCACTCTTAAGTATTCAACTGCGGTACCACCTTTAACATTCCTATAAGAAAAGTGCAGTATGGGTCTGAACTGTCTGCAAACAGCTACAGTTAACTTTGAACCTAACACCATTCTTAAGTATTCAACTGCGGTACCACCTTTAACATTCCTATAAGAAAAGTGCAGTCCGGGTCTGAACTGTCTGCAAACAGCTACAGTTAACTTTGAGTATGTGTCTAACTGTTTGAGCCAATCTTCATTTTCCCCTGGAGAGCACTGTGCTTTGGCTGTAAGCAGCCCCCCCCCCCCCCCACCACACACATCTTCAACTTTCTCTTATTCCCTTCTGTTAACAAATAATATCTATAACTGATCAATACTGTGTGTTGGTTTATTTAAACTATACCACAGTAGCCTATTGATACAAGGTTATCCTGGTTTTCCACCTGAGAAATTAAGACAAGACTTACAGTTTCAGAGCAGTCCTTGGTCAATTGTGATTGTTCTTAACATATACTTTTCTTGCTTTGGCTCATTAGCAGCAGTACAAAGAACTGCCTGCTGACACCCTTGTTCTCCCCTCCCCTTCCCTGTTTATTACCTTAAGACAATTCCAGAGTTAATAAATATTACCTGTGGCAGGCACCATTTGTAAAACTACAATCCACTCTGCTACAGGCCCCATGAAGGCTCAGTGTCTCTCCAGTAAGTGTTTTACAACTGTAAATGCCTATTTATGTTGAATTGTATTAGACATTTTACAACTGTATATGTTTATGTTGAATTGTGTTAGACATCTAATATGTTTTATGCTTTATTATTGATGTTACTATGGCATGCACCAAGTTGTTACTAGTATAATAGTATGTATGGTCTATTTGCATAGCTGCACCTTGTTCACTAATGTTATTCATGTAATAGTGTTGTGTGTAGACAGCTCATACTAGTGTCTAAATTATTTCTATAAGTTTGTGCTGTTACTGGTGGATAGAATCACATTGGAGAACCACGACAGATTGCTGCTCGCTATATTTTTATCTGTGGCTTCATAACTGTCTGGGTTTTTGTTTTCTACTGTTCTTCCAATTGGCTCAGTATCTGCATATACTAAGTAGTGGTTCAGGACATTGTCCTGCATGTGGTAGCTATTTGCTCAGTGTGTTTTTTATAATCTTTATAATATATATTTACCATCTCAAAAGTGCTTACTCCTCTCTGTACTCTTCTTTTCTAGACCTAACACCACTCTTAAGTATTCAACTGTGGTACCACCTTTAACATTCCTATAAGAAAAGTGCAGTCCGGGTCTGAACTGTCTGCAAACAGCTACAGTTAACTTTGAGTATGTGTCTAACTGTTTGAGCCAATCTTCATTTTCCCCTGGAGAGCAGTGTGCTTTGGCTGTAAGCAGCCCCCCCCACCACACACATCTTCCACTTTCTCTTATTCCCTTCTGTTAGCAAATAGTATCTATAACTGATCAATACTGTGTGTTTGTTTATTTAAACTATACCACAGTAGCCTACTGATACAAGGTTATCCTGGTTTTCCACCTGAGAAATTAAGACAAGACTTACAGTTTCAGAGCAGTCCTTGGTCAATTGTGATTGTTCTTAACACATACTTGTCTTGCTTTGTGATTGTTTCCAGCCCCTCATACAAGAACCTAACAGGGTCTCTACCTGCTTCGCTCCCCGCCCTGCCCCCTATTTCCTCCCGCCCCCAGTGGTCCTACCTTTATTGCACTCAAACCCCTCCCATCATTCCAATAGCCAACCACAGCGCTAACCCAACACTACCTCCTCCATATTCCCTCTACTATCACACCTCCTCAACTGACATGTACAAGCATACCTTTCCTTTGCTCACTGCATGCACTCTCCTTGCATATCTTACATCCTACCAAAGCTCCATCATTCCCCCACTCAACCACTACCACTGTACTACTACTCACACCACCACTCATGTCTCACCCATACTCAGCTCCCCTCCCACCAGCTCAAGAACCATCCCTATGCACCCCCCACATATTCTACCAACTATATTACTCAAACGTAAAGCATCCCTACAACTTAACATAGTAACCCTCCCACCATACCTATTACCCACAGAGAACAATCATAAAATTTCCCTTATAAACAAACACATTCAAAAACTGAGAAAACTAATAATCTCATGCATATCAAAACTAGCCCTAAGTGGAGACATCCACCCCAACCCTGGCCCTACCATCTCCAACCCCAATCCTCATAATCAGACTAGAAACCACAACGTCTCCCATATTACAGCCAATAGAAAGCCAAGTGACTTCCTTCTACTAAGCATAAATATTAGAAGTATATCCAACAAAGTCCATGAACTCCATGCCACCATAGACTTATACTCCCCAGATATAGTCGTCCTGACAGAAACCTGGCTAAAACCTCACATTACCAGTGAGCAAATACTCCCTACAGGTTACGGCATACTAAGAGTAGACCGGCTAAACAAAAAAGGAGGTGGTGTAGCTATAATATTTAAACAACATCTAAACATCCAGATCTTAAAATCATCAGCTCCACAAATAGGCAATGAAGAAATAATATATACCAACCTCAAAATTAACCAAAACAAAACCATCAACATAATTGGATGCTACTTCCCACCTGGCCAAAACATCCCTCCACTAGAAAACCTCCTCAGCTGGTCTACCCACCATCTCCCCCAAGAAACTATCATCTTAGGTGATTTCAATATTGACTGGCAATCCTGTTCTGGCAACAATCCAACCCATCATGTACACCTTCATGGCTTCACCCAACTAGTCCAGTCACCAACAAGGATAAATAAAAACTCCAGCAAGCACTCTACCCTGAACTGGATACTAGTCAGTAAGAACCCCCAGTCATATATAACAGGCTGCTTATCAGATAGCCTCAGTGATCACTCCCCAACATTCCTACTCAAAAAATACCTGTACCAAGCTAAACCTGTTATCTATCGTCAAATACGTAAAAAAATAAACTTTAACCCACTCACATTCATCTCATCCCTCAAAGAATGTAACTGGCATGCTCTAAAGTACCTCAGTCTAGATGACGCAGTTGAATCTTTTAATACTACCTTCCTGAACATCCTTAATTACCATGCTCCCATAAGATTTTCCAGAACCAAAGCACAACCCTCCCCATGGCTACAGAAAACCACTAAGTCAGAAATGAAAAACAGGGATAAAGCCTGGGAGCACTGGCAAAACCAAAACCCCGCAGCTAGACAGAAATTCCTAGAACTACAATAGAGTCAAAAAGCTAATAAAACGGGACAAATTCCAGTACTACCAGTCTGCCCTAGACTCCTCACAACACAGCCCCAAACAATTCTGGTCCTCCATAAACTCCATCCTCCACCCAGGTAGAGTCAGTACCCCTCCTCCTAACATCCCTCACTCCTCAGAAAATATTGCTACCTCATTCATCACACACTTCACCAAAACCATACTATCACTAGCTAAACAACACAACCCCCCTCCCCTCCAACCCACACCTTCAACTAGTAATCTCCCCACTGCCTTCTCTTTTTCTCCTGTACCTACCTCCAACATAAAAAAAACTCTTAACTAAACTTAAATCCACCAAATTAGCAGCAGACAACCTTCCAAGTGAATACCTACAAATCGCAGCTGATGCTCTGGCCTACCCAGTATCCATCTTGATTAACCGATCTCTGTCAGAAATTTCGTTCCCACATTGTGGAAAGTCTCACATATAATTCCCCTCCACAAAGGCGGACCCTCTGCAGAACTAACCAATTACCGCCCCATAGCTATTCTCTCTCCACTCTCCAAAATACTAGAGAGATGCATACACTCTCAGGTCTCACACTACCTCCTTACTAACAACCTCCTTTCCAGTACTCAGCATGGTTTCCGACCAAACCATAGCACCACCACTGCCTTACTCTCCTTTACTAACACTATCCTTCAGCATAAAAACAATGGCTATCTCTCCTCTGCTACTTTCCTAGACCTATCTAAAGCATTTGACATGGTCCCACACAAACAACTTATCTCTGTCCTCAATAACCTATCCTTCTCACAATCAGTCACCAACTGGTTTCAGAGTTACCTGTCTGACCGCCAACAATCCGTTGTATGGCAGAATGACATATCTCCCCAACTACCTGTCTCCATAGGGGTTCCCCAAGGATCCATCCTTGGACCCCTACTTTTCTCTATTTACACTAATAATCTAGCCTCTGCCACCAAACATGGCACACTCATCCAATACGCAGATGACTCTACCATCATCTGCTCAGCCCAGTCCCTACCCAAACTGCAAAAAGTCACACAGGAAGCCTTTTCCTCTGTTGAAACATGGTTATCCGATGCCCAATTAATACTCAACCCAAACAAAACTAAACTACTCATCTTCCAACCCACCAAACATACTCAAAACAACTCTCACTTTAACATCACAGCAAAAGACAACACCACTATATACCCAACTGAACACACCAAATTGCTAGGAGTGGAAATAGACAATAAACTAAAATTTGACATTCACATATCCATGTCCATAAAAAAAGTCCACAAAAAAATAGGAGCATTATACAGAAATAAACAATTTCTCAACAAAGCAGCAAAGATTTCAATAGCAAATTCCCACCTTATCTCCACCCTACTTTATGCCTCTCCAGTATATACCAACCTAAGGCAATGTGATCTAAACAAGCTAGAGACCTGCTACAACAAAATCGCAAAATTCGCCACAGGGGCATCCTACCGTAGTCACCACTGTCTCTCACTTGCTGAACTGGGCTGGCTTGAACTCCCTCACCTACTTCAGTGGTATCAACTCTCACTCACCCACAAACTAATAAACCATCCACTAAATGTCCCATCCCTCCAGAATCTACTCCAGCCCTATCGCACCACCAGACCACTAAGATCCAGCAACAAAAATCACTTGCAGATCACTAAAGCCAATAACTCTGCTGGTGAAGCACTATTCTCTTGCGCCATAGCCAAATTATGGAACTCACTCCCACCCACAATTACCTCCATACCATCATGCACCAACTTCAAAACTTTATTAAAAGCGCACCTAAAAACATGCTGGCTATGCCCTTGCAACTCCCACTCTAATATCATTCACCCCATCCAACTACTACCTTTCTTTCACCTCCACTAACTACCTTGATGATAGCAAGCTCAGATGCTCATAAGCCTAGTACTTATTATACAGCAGAAACTTCTCATTGTTACATTTGTTAATGCCTGTTATGTACTTCACAGATAAAGATTCTAGTTGTCTACTGATGTACTATGTTCTTCATCTGTAAATATGTTGTAAGTAATTTCTATGTTAAATTGTTAATCACTATGTAATCCAATGTAACTACTGTCTGTTTATTTTACTGTGGAGCTTTTCTCCCCGGGCCTCCGCTGAAAATGGACCCACGTCCAGTCGGACACTCCCGGTCAACAAATTTAAATAAATAAATAAACACCTATAGCCTGTAAACAGTGGTCACTAAAGGAGGTATTTGTACTTTCAAGCAGCCACATGGTAGACATTCAGAATTCCATATGACAATTGTTTTCTTTATTTTTTGTTAGACTAGTTAATCAGGGAGAGCAGGCAAGGATTTCAGCAGAGGATTATGGCAAACTGAAAAGGAGCCAGTTGGCTGAGATGTGCTAAGCCAAAGGACTGGTGCATGCCAACCTGACTAAAGTGGAAATGGTTGCAGCCTTAGTCATAGCTGCATTACAGACCAGCAACCAGGAAGACAACCAGACTGGCCTTGGGGATGTCCAACTCTCAGAAAATGACAGTTCAACTTTTCCTCAGAGGACTTAAAAATCCATCTGGAGTTAAACAGACTTGAACTGGAGGCCAAATGTTTGAACATTTGAAATAGACTCAGCAGAGAGACTGTGGAGTTTGGAAGCCGAAGAAAATAATAGGGATAGGCAACATGAAAAGTAAATGCTGACTCTTCACCAGAGTGAAAAACCAGCCCCGGACTTTGTTCTCTTTCCATTTTAACAAAAAATTACAATCCCAGCCACCAGTCCATAAAACCCTTTTGTGATAAAGTTTTGCAATGTCCATTACTTCTTTTTATAAAGTTTTCAAATGTCCTTTAAAAGTATCACTTTCTACATCTGGTTGAAATTGTACATGAATTTTCTTTTTGTTTCCCTGTTAAATTTTTGTCACATAAAGATCCCATGGGTTACAGTCTCTTTTTTTCATATTCTCCAAGAACATTTTCCATTGAAAAATCAGTCTCTAATATAAGGTCACAAAATGTCGCTGTTAATAAGAATAAATGCTCTTACCTCATGTGTTTTGCACCCAAAGCAACTATTAAATTGCCCCACAATTCATACTTATCCATTTCTTTGTCTTCTGTATTTTGAATCCTTAAAATGTACTTTCAGTTTTCATTTTTTTCTGCCTTCTTTTCTTCTACTCCAGTTTTGCCTTCTTTTACTTTCTCTGCATATGTTTTATTTTCCATCTCACCATTATTCTTCAGGATTGTCTCTGCATCTTTCTTTTGTACTTTCCCCATAATGACCTCCCAGGAAACATCTTCTTTATTTTCTGTTTCACTCTACACCACCATTTCTTTAAGTAAATCATCCTGCAATCCTCCCAACTTGAGGGTTGTAATTATACGTCCATCAGTTATTGACTCATCTCTATCAAACAGATTTTTTTGAAATATTTCCGCAGAATCCTGCACATATTCCCTTGTCTTGATATTTGGCTTTCCTCCATTTCTTTCACCCATCCATCATCTCCTTCTTCATCCATCTGCCTCCCTGTTTCTCCAGGCTGCCTCTGTGTCTGGAATGGAAATAGGAAGTGCTACTCCAAAATGGATCCCACTTACAACAGTGACAAGTAGGGGTTTTTATTGCAATATACATTACATATTATTTACATATTTACATTATTTACATTTATTTACAAATCTTTATACATTATAAAGTTCAATTATAGCATTCACCCCCCAATCTTTTATCCACAACCAAAACATTATTTCTCCTGAATCTCTGTCAAAGTCCATTTTCCATTGCATTTGATTTCATTTAGTGTCTCATTCCAATGCTTTCAAGAAAGGTTTAATGGGGACAGCATCATTTGGTCCATAATGCCAGTCTGCTTGTAACCAAATGATCCATTCTTGTTCAATCTTTTCAGTTTTGTTCCTCTTGTTACCCATTCTGTTGTCTTCTTTCAAAGTGTCCAGTACCATAAATTTGAACAGATGTTCTACTCCTTGTTCCACAACATGTTTAGCTGTGGCCACAGCTGTATCTCCCTTCCTAATTTTACATAAATGTTCTTTAATCCTATCCGTGAATGCCCTGTTTTTTTTTCCTGTGTAAAAACTGGGCCATTTCATTCAAATAGCTAAATAGACCACATTCTTGGTCCAGCAACTGGCATAACCAAGAAGTCTCACAACCCTGCCTGTGGTGGGATGAACAAATGGTTGGTACTAGCTATAAATGAGCAGATATTACACCACATGCAGCTGAAGATTCCCACCTTACTGGGATCATTAACATTCTGTCCATCACTGTTCTGGTAGCATACTCTTCTTATAGATTTAATGTTTTAGTATGTAATGCTCGGACATGGACCTACATTTTCAGAGATGTTATCATCAGACATCAACAAGCACCAGTTCTTCCGGATGATGTTGATTATATTCTGATTATCAGATGTGAAAGGCAGCACTAAGTGACATTTCTTATTTATGACAGGTTCTTTCTTCTGTGCAGAATTCATCATCTTTTTAGAAAAATAGGGCTTCCCCTTTTTGTTTCATAGAATCACATTTAACCCCATTGATTGGCTATTCAATTCCAGTTACAGGGAATGATAGGCTGTAACACAGATTTCTTTGATTGGCTCTATGTGTATAGAGGATGATTCTTAAGCAACTACAGGCTTGTTTACACTCTTTTTGAGCTTTTAGGATTTATGCACCTTTACTGACCTGGTTCTGCAGGATTATAACTCAATTAGTACATTTCTTTGGATGTTTTTATTAGGTAAGGTACTTTCATTTTTATTTTACTGATTGAGTAGTGTTCCGTTTGGCTATGACTTGATGCTTGGAAGCAGACATACTCATTCTTATATGCAACACTTGAAAGATGGTTGATGTTTTTTTTTATTAACATTAGCTAGCTTGTATTCTTTTAGTTTTTAAGTTTCATGTGTAGACATGGGCTTTGCTGATTAAGATTGTGATTATAATACCACATCTGCTTAGATGTTTACTGTGAAGTAATGTTTTATACTGAAATTTGTTTGGTTTTATCAACTGTCATGGCTTATCTACTCGAATGCAGGTACTTTGGTATTTATTCTTCATTTTTTATCTTTTCTTGTTAAATAAGTGATTCACTTATGTTGTTGTGTTAGCAGTTTCTTTTTAACTGGTCTTCATGTTATGCATTTAGGAATTCTTAGATTTTATTGCAATGTTGGACTATGCTTAAGAAATTGAATACACGTTTTTTTTTTTTTTGTTACAGCCACTTGTAAGCATTAAATGTTAGAAACATCTAACAATTCCAAATGCAACAGATAGGAACCTATAACTTTTATTATTTTTCTTTACGTAGAGAGCTGAATTAAGCAAGTATACACAAGACATTAAATATTCATTCACTCATTTTATCATGTAATCTTAGAAATCAATTTGATGATTTTTTTTGAGTTTCATAGAACTATAGTTAATGGTTTTAGATTTGTATATTCTACTATGACTAAGCACATATGTATTGTTAGAACTAGGTGACAAGTATTTTTTATACATACTTAAGTCATACTAGAAACTATAGGTTGTTTTAGCTTTTAGTACACATTGGCAGATTTCTGTTAGAGTTTCTATAGATGATTGGATAGCTTATTATGATGTCATAACAGGAATCAATCTCTGGTTTGTTTGGATTTTAAATACTGAGTGTTAATTTGTGTATTTTTAAGTCTGATGAAGCACTGAAGTCAATGCAAGAGCACTTACCAAGTTACAATTAAAGCTTTTTGTTTTATTTTACATAGCCATGTTTCTTGCCACTCAGTTTTTATTCTGGTTTTGTTTTTTGCTTACTGGTGTGACAACTTCATCCGAGCTGTGCAGTTGTTTTTTACTCTTTTGATATTATCATTTTTATCAGGTTTTTATTTTCTTTGCTAATTCCTTTTAATACCTTATATAAAATTAAAGATGCCGCATGTACTAGTGGGTTAGTTAAATCCAAACCTCCTTGCTCTTCTTTCATATATAGAATCCCTCTCATGACTGGATTCAGTCTAGAACCCCATATAGAAGAAAATATAATCATTAGTTCCTTTTCATACGTAATAGGAATCATATAAATGTTAGCAACATAAGACAATTTTACCTATTACCATGGTGTTCAACAGCCGCAGTGGTACAGCAGTAGCATTGTTGCCTCACAGCAAGAGGTTCTCCTGTTCGATTCTCGGCTGGAGTGCCTTCTGTGTGGAGTCTGCATGTCCTCCCCACGGTCGAGTGGCCTCCGAAAGACATGAATGAATGGGTGTACCTTCGTTGAAGGTTGGGCATCGGGCTGGCAACTCGGCACCATAAAAATCGACTGCCAATCATTAGCGGACTGGAGTTCTGCTGTTGTGACCCCTAACCAGGAAAAGCCAAAAAGACAAACAAACCATGGTGTTCAACAAGTGTGCTTTTTTCTACATGAAAATCTATATGATTTCCAAAAATTGGTCATATCCTTTACTTCATTGAGTACATTATCCCATTGCTGTTGTCTATATTCATTCCTTCCAAATATTATTCCTAATATAGCTATATATTTTTATTGAACTCAACACCTGCTATCATACCTTCAAAACGAAATCCTTTACATTTCTCTTTATTTATACTTAAACCATTTTTAAGTTATACTTAATTTTTCATTTACTTCTTCCATCCATGCTTTATTTTTAACAATTAGTGCAATATCATCTGCATAATTATACATTATAGGCAGTTGTACTTCCTTCATCATTTAATATCCACCAATACTTGATATTTTATTAATTTCCTTCACTATTACATTCATAACTAATGAGAAAATTACACTACTAGCTGGGTAGCCCTGCTTTATTCCACATTCTGTTTTTATTTCTTTCCCAGTCCAGCTATTTACAATTAGTTTCACATAGTTCCTTTCATAAACAGATTTTATTACTTCTAACATTTTCTTGCTTATATTATATGCCTGCAAAATTCCTCATAATGATTTAATTAAATATTACCATAGGCTTTACTTATATCCCCTATCATAACCTTTGCTTCTACATTTTTATGTATGATATCATCAATTATTTCTCTTATAATTAATAATTGTTGACTTGTTTTTCTTTTTCTTCTGAATACATTTTGGTCATATATTCTATTCATTTTTTGTAACCTTTTTGTTATTATTCTCATAAAAATGTTATAATCCATATTATTCAATGTTATAGGTGTGCAGTTTTTATCTCCTCTTTATTTCCTTTTTTAAATATACATTTTATATCTCCTGTACATATCTCTTTCTCTTTAATTCCAGTTTCACAACTTTTATAAAAGTTATTTTTGCCACTCCTTCATTTCTTTATACATACCATATTCAATTCCATGCGGTCTTGTTGCAGAATTCATGTTAATATCTTTTAGAATTTCATTCACTTCTTTCATAGTTATTTTGTGTTCCAAATACTCATTATCTTTGTTATTTAATGTTTCATCTTTTTCTAAATTTATTCTGTTTTCTTCTCTTTTAACTAATAATTCTAATACATATTCTTTAATTATATAATATATTCCTTCTTGCTGTCTTATTTGCTTACCTTCCATATTCTTTAATTCTCTTTTTATTTTTCCTTCGTTTATTATTTTACTCAAATATTGTGCTACCTTTTCTTTCTTTCATTGTAAACAATATTTTTGTTTATATAACAAGTTGTTGGTTTTAATTTTATTCATTTTATTTATTTCTCTTTCTTTTTCATAAAAGGAATTTTTCTTCTCTAATAAGTCTCTGAATGTTTCTTGCCTTAACATCTTATATCTCTCTTTTTCTTTCCCTCTTTTCTTCCTTATACATTCTAAAAACAATGTTTACATTTCTCTTTAAAATTAAGCCACCAAACAGTCCAATTCTCATAATACTCTCTCGTATTCATATGATTTTTCCATAATTCCATAAGTTCTTTTTTGTATTCTAAATCTGATTCCTTTCATTTAATTCTCTTTATTCATTTTTCTATTCTTGTATATTCTTCATTTTCCTGTACTTTAACCCGTATAGCCACATGATCAAAAAATCCAGCATACTTAATTCATTTTTTAAACTTTCAGATTTTAAAAAATAATCAATTCCTGTCCTAATTTCATTCCTTTTGTATATCCAGTAGTTATTCTCCCATACACTTAACCTTCCACTTTTCATAATTTCTTTAACCATTTTAACATCACAATTGCTCTTATTTTCTCTTAAATTACAATTAAAATCATCCACCACTATAATGTCCATATTTACACAAACATATTCAAGAATATTTTTAAACATCATTTCTCTCTCTTTTTGTTACATATGTATATCCAGTTATACTTCTATACACATATTTTTACATCTCAAGTCTATTACCGTAATTCATCCTAGTTCCACTATGGTTACATCTAATATTTTAATGCCTTTTTGACATAATATACATATGCCCAAGCATGTTTCTTTCCCCATTTTCCAAATTAACACACAACTTCAAAGGTTTCAGTTTGTGTTCTTTCTTCCTCTGTTAATAATCTGATATCTTCTAAAACAATAATATGTGCATCTACTGCAGCACACCATTGCAATATACATATTCTCTTCTTAAGATTTTTCATACTGTTCACATTTTAAGCTATTTTCAGCCTTTACGAACAGTTAGTATAATAAAAATGTTATCCCTTTCCTTTCTTATTTTCTCTAAGAATTATATTTTTGAATTTTCATTTCCTTTCTTTAACTCTTTTTCCCTATCAAATTGTTTTTTTCTTACTGTATGCCAGTCACCTTCTTCCTCATTTCTACTCTGTTTCTTTTTTCTTGTTACTTTCTTCAATTTCATGTACAACCTCTTTATCAGTCACATCTTTTTGTACATTTTCTTGTATAACATATTCATTTATCTCTTTCTCCTGTATAACTTCATTTTCATTTTCTTGCACATTTGTTTCACATTCTAGCCATAAATGATCAGTATTGCCACATTTTTGCACTTTAAATTATATTTTTTGCATTATGCCCTGTTTTACCACATAATTAATATCTTTTTTATTACATTCATTGATTAAATTATCATTTTCCACAAAAATAACAATTCTTTGCTTGCCCCCTGTATTTCACAAAACTCCTATTACCATGAACATTAATAATATTAGGTGCATGCATAACATTACCATTTTCAGTATTATTCCACATTCCCATCCCCCAGTCCACAGTCCTCTTTCATCATATATTTTTGTAGTGTCCATTACTTCTTTACATATAGTTAACAAATGTTCTTTCAGTTCTTTTACTTCAACTTCAGTTCTAAACTGAATCATTCTTTTTTTTTTTTTTTTTTTTGCTTGTCTGTAAAAAGCTTGCACCACATATTCTGGCCATGGATAAATATTTTTTCTTTTGTTCATATGCACCCAAAAAAATTTCCATGACCTTCTCAGTCTCAAATATCAAGTCACAAAAAGCGTCTTTATTGATTAAAATAAATGTTCTTACCTCTTTTGCTTTGACACTCCGAAGTGCTATGGCAGAGTCCTAAACTTCATAGCTGTCCAAACATTCTTATTTTTTCCTGGTCACACATACTATATACTTCTTTTTTGCTTCTTTTATTTCTTTTTCCTTCTTTGTTCCTTCTCCAACAGTTTGTAGATAAGTTTTTGTCTCTGGAATTTTTTTCTAGCACAGTCTCTTCTTCTCCTTTTTCTTCTTTTATTTTTTCCATGATATCACTCCATGAAACTGCTGCTCCATTTTATGGCTCACTTTGGTTTACCATTTCTTCCAAATAATCATCCCGCAACCCCCCTAATTGGAGGGTTGTAATTATGCATTTTTCAGAGGTAACTGTTTCTCCTTCATACAATCTCCTCTGAAAGTTTCCCTCTGAATCCATCTCTGCTTCAGCTACAATCTCCTTTTCATCTAATGTCACTGTTTTTCTGTACCCACATTATCAGAACAAACTTCTGATAGCGATTCTACCATTTTGACTAATTTTTCAACAACTTTCATTCCAATTTCAGCAAAAGCTGAATCAACCACGTTTTCTCTCTGTTTCTCCAGGCTGCCTCCATGCATGGAACAGGAAGTCTGTTGTGTCACACATAAATGCTTCCCCCTACTACCAAGAGTAGAGGAAGTTCCCTGATGCCCTAGCTCAATTTCCCTTTGTAGTATAAATACCACCTAAAGTCTCTCCTAAAAAGAGCTACTAGCCTAGTTGGACTAATATGATCAGCAGAAGGGTAAATAAATAAGTAAAATAAATTCTGTTCTATACTTTTGCCAGGTTTTCCATCTATATTCATAGAAATCATAATAGAAAAAAGTTCTAGAATATTTTGAGTGTTGGTTAACACTGCTGTCATCTCTAGTATACTGATGTAAATAGAACTTTAAAATGATGCTCAGACCATCTGAACTAAGGGCCCATTGAAATGGCCTGCCACTCCAGTACAGCCACTGAAAGGAGAAGGTGTAGAAAACTGCAAAAAAGAGACATTGTTGGTGTCTGTGTACCAAGTTAAGGGATTCAAGTGATGTTTGCAGGCCTGAGAGATCCAGACTTGATGATACAGTGAATCTGAATTCCCTGAACATTGGACACTGATAAAGAGATGTGTAAAGGGGAATTTACCTGGTAAAGAACCTGGGAACTTTTGTCATCTTCCCACAAGGTTCAATATATATATATATATATATATATATATATATATATATATATATATATATATATATATATATATATATCAACCACTCATCCCCTCTTTGTACTTGAAAAACAAAGGGAAAGAAAACAACCCCCCCCCCCCACCAACATACACACACACACACACACACACACACACACACACACACACACACACACACACTGTAGATTCAAATACATAGTTAAACTAAAAAACACTGCCTTGGGGATTCAGAAAGAACCCCTGCCTTAAGAGGTACAGTAAAAAGACCCAGTTACCATGAGGGCATATCAGCATTTTCCTGCGGTAATTAACAATGGAGGCTGATGCATTGTGTTAGGACAGCACCCCTCCCCCCCTCACTTCACACTCCGGTATACAATACACACATTTAAACATACACACACGCACGCACACACACACACACACACACACACACACACACACACACACACACACACACACACACACACACACACACACACACAGACACACATGCACCCCATAATCCCCACTTGTCCCTGTGTTATCAGAATGTCCCTGATGTCTCATTTTCCTGTTCTAGTAAATCAGGGATGATTACAGTTAGTCATTAATGCCAGAGAACACAGTTTTACTCTTAATATCATTCAGTAAATGCTTTGCAGTGCAAAAGCTGTTATACTACTGACTTTTTAAGTTTGCAGGAAAAATAATTAAAATCTATTCCTGAATCTGTGCCTTTGTCCAACCATTAATTTTGTCTTTGCCAAGATTTATTGTGCTCTGAAGTTGAGAGGTATGCCTCATGTACCTGTCCCTCTCCCTTATAATTCAAAAACTGTTGTAGGCATTCAATAATGCATGAGATCCCCATTATATGTTAAAAAACCTGCTGTACTAACCTAACCTTGTACCCTCAGTTAACACAATGGGTTAATGCTGATGTTACCCTGGCAAGGGGGCGGAATTCAAAGCCATTTTTTCTCTTTGAAGTTTACTTTTTTCCAGTCATAGTTTTTTAAATTACATACCTGGTATCTAGTGGTGGTTCAGAGGACTAATATTCTCTATTGAAATTCAGAGTGCAAGGATTGGAATCTTTTTAGTGCTATTAAGGCACGCTTCTTATAGTATTCATGGAATTTATTTTATTTTGAATTTGTTAACTGGGTAGAGCACTGATCCCAGACCCATTTCAGTCTCAGACCAGAGAAAACAGAGTAGTTATGCAATAGTTACATAACATTAAATAGAGTGAATGACAAAATGCAATATATACATATATTATATACAAAGTGAATATCATAGCTGGCTTGAGGGAATAAAGGTAATAGATAAAGGACATTACAGAGTGAGTGAAAAAACACAATATATACATGCATTATATAGACAGTGAAAATCAGAGTTGACACGCTGAAAGAATCACAACAAAAAAATGGATTCAGAGCAAGGTATGTAGACCAGAGAAACAGCAAACAAACACACACACACACACACACACACACACACACACACACACACACACACACACACACACACACACACACACACACACACACTCTCACCTAGCCTGCACCCTTACTAATCCCCTTACTTCAACCTTCTAGGCAGACATACACTCATAAATATATTCACACATGTAGCTCCTCACATACACACCTTCACATACCGTAGAACTACCTGACCACTAAACTTCCCAGCAATTTACTCTATCGCAATGATTGAACATGGCCTTTTGGCCATGTTCATTACCACAAGCAGCCAGGAGTGACCATGTTTTTAGCAGCTGAGTGATTCAGGAAACCACTTAGCTATATAAATAATACAAAGCAAGAGAGGCTACTTATGACAAAGGACAGCCAAATAAAAACAAATGAAACTGAAAGAAACAAAATGACTGACCAACATGCCAGTTAACATTCCATAATAAATATGTTAAGGACTTTAACACCACAGACACTTCTTCAGACCAAAAAACAAGTATTTTGAAACATGTTGTTGTATCTTTCTGCTTTTCCCGGTTAGAGGTCGCCACAGCGGAACTCCGGTCCGCTAATGATTAGCAGTAGATTTTTACATGCTGAGTTGCCAGCCCTGATGCACAACCTTCAACGAAGGTACGCCCATTCACGCATGTCTCCACACAGAAGACGCTCTAGCTGAGAATCGAACAGGACAACGTCTTACTGTGAGGCGACAACGCTACCGCAGCACCACCACACACACACACACACACATATATATATATATATATATATATATATATATATATATATGAAACATATATATATATATATATATATATATATATATTTAATTTTTTTTTCATTAAAGACTTTAAAGATACAGTCTCATTTAGCCCAAAACCCAACCATGAAATCCATCTAGGTTCTGTATGTTCAGTAATATTTTCATGATCACCACCTCTCAAGTTGAAATTCAACAATTCTAAAGCATAAAATTTAAAAGTATGTGTATCATCATTAACAACATGCTTAGCCAAAGCATTAGAATGTTTCTGTTTCCTAATGTTATAAATGTATTCCAAAATGCATTCTTTTAAAGTGCAATTAATTTTCCTTATAAAACAAGGACACAGTGCACTGTGTTAAATAAACTAAATCTGGACTTTTACAGTCAGCATAAAATTTTATCTTAAATACTTGTCCAGATTCAGGATGTGCAAGCTGAGACGAGGACAGATATATTTACAAGCACCACAAGAATTAAATCGGAACGTACCACAACATTCAGTTGATGTATCATCTGTTCTTAGAGATTGTCTATAACACAACTGTCACTTTAATGATTTACTATTTTTAAAGGAAAAAGATGGTCTACTGCCCACAATATTTTTAATGTAATCATCGGCCATCAATATAGGCCAATTTATGTAATAATATAGCATATAATGTTAACATCATTCGACTATTTCAGTGTAACTCTTGGTTTATCATAATCTGAAGAACTATCATGAGCTACATTATTCTTATTATTTTCAGAATCTGAAAAAAAAGGCTTAGCAGCACTATGTCTAAGTGACCAAATGTCATCAATAGTTGCAGTGGAATAGCCCCATCTATAAAACTCTGTTGCAAATCTTGAAATGCCCCTGCCAAAATATTATCATTATTGTATAGTCTTGCAGCTCTAATAAACTGTCCTTACAATATATTTCTATAAATGTGTCTCAGATACATACTAGATTTATGTAGAAACACACTTTTCTTACAAGTCTTTTTATATAAAGCAGTTGACATTTCTTTGACATTATTAAAACAAGCACATACATCCAAAACGTCAGTGTAAGTATAGGAATAATTGACTGTAGACTAAATTTTAAAAAGAAAGGTAGTGCTATGCAAATACCTAATAAAGTCATTCAAACATTGAATCAACCCTATCCAAATTAAAAACACATCATCAACAAAATGTTTATAATATCTAATATGTTTAACAAATTCATTATTATACAGAATAAATTGTGCTAGAACCATATTTTCATAACTATTAGCACACACAGTACCCATGGCAACACCAACCTTTTGCAAATATTTATCCTCAAATAAAAATACATTATTTTCTAGAATTAATTCAAGTAATAAACAAATCATGTTAATTTTACCTGTAGAAAAGGAACTATGAGATGATAAAAATGTCTCTAATATACTCAATTCATGTATCATTAGGTATAATAGTAAACAGTGAATTCATATCCAATGTAGTCAATAGCATCTCATCAGAATCAGTCATTGTCCTATACCAGTTATGTAGATCCATAACAACTTGTTTAGTATCTCTTAATACTGTAGGTATGGAATTTAAAATGGGTCATAACATTTTATCTACAACACCTGCTTATGCAACTGTATCATGGACTTTCTCATTGATAGACCTTGAAAAGTATGTGTGGGCAACAACACTTCAAGGAGCTTAACACTAAGCAATGGAGTCCCTCAGGGATGTGTCCTGAGACCCTGATGTTTACTTTATTAACTCATGGTTGCATCACCAGATATAATTCGAGCAAGATCATCAAGTTCACAGATGACACCACTGTAGTGGGTCTTATCAGAAGTGGAGATGAGACTACCTACAGAGATGAGGTGAACCACCTTATTAACTGGTGCGATATTAATAACCTGGCCCTAAACTGGAGACAAGACTACCTACAGAGGTGAAGTAAACCACCATATTAGTTGGTGCGATTTTAATAACCTGGCCTTAAACTGGAGACAAGACTGCCTACAAAGATGAGCTGAACCACCTCATTAACTGGTGCTATATTAATAACCTGACCCTAAACTGGAGACAAGACTGCCTACAGAGATGAGGTAAACCACCATATTAGTTGGTGCGATATTAATAACCTGGCCCTAAACTGGAGACAAGACTGCCTACAGAGATGAGGTAAACCACCATATTAGTTGGTGCGATATTAATAACCTGGCCCTAAACTGGAGACAAGACTGCCTACAGAGATGAGGTGAACCACCACATTAGCTGGTGTGATATTAATAACCTGGCCCTAAACTGGAGACAAGACTGCCTACAGAGATGAGGTGAACCACCACATTAGCTGGTGTGATATTAATAACCTGACCCTAAACTGGAGACAAGACTGCCTACAGAGATGAGGTAAACCACCATATTAGTTGGTGCGATATTAATAACCTGGCCCTAAACTGGAGACAAGACTGCCTACAGAGATGAGGTGAACCACCACATTAGCTGGTGTGATATTAATAACCTGGCCCTAAACATGAATAAAACAAAGGAGATAGTAATGGACTTCAGAAAGAATCAGGACTCACATCACCCACTCATAATTAAAGGGGAAATAGTGGACAGAGTGAGTAGCACCAAATTTCTGGGTGTGTATATTTCTGAAGACTTAGCATGGTCAACAAATACTAACCACAATGTGAAGAAAGCACATAAACTCTTGCATTTCTTGCAGAAGCTGAGGAAAGCTTGTCTTCCTTTCTCTATCCTCAAAACCTTCTATGGGGTACCATTGAAAGCACCTTGACTAGTAATCTCACAGTCTGGTTTGGGTACTACAAAGCCTCAGACCAAAAGGCCTTACAGAAGATGGTGAAGGTAGTGGAGAAGATCATTGGATCCAGATTTTCAGCTTTGCAGGCCCTATACAAAGCATGATGTATTGGCAGAGCCAGAAAAATAATCAGAGACCACACAGACCTTGCACATGGACTGTTCTTTTGCTTATCTTCAGGAAAATGATACCATAGAGTATGTTGTAAGTCCTCCAAGTTTAGTAGGAGCTTCTTTCCGCATGCTATCAGACTGGTGAACTCTACAGCGTATCAGTAGCTGGTGACCAGAACAATCAGTAGTACAGCTATCTTTTCTGGTGAAATACCTATAGCAAGCTGCTTTAAAAGTGCAATCAGTAGTAATTGAACATTCCATGCAATATACTTGTACTATTCTGTATACTCTGTGCAATAATTATTTCTTCACATGTGCAATATTTAAGGAAGGCTGCTACTAGTGTTATAGAGGTATCTCATATCTTGTCAGTCTTGTTTAGTATATGCATATGTTACTGTTCTGTTATATGTCCTTGTTATTCTCTGTAGTTGTATGTGATATATGCACTTGGAACCAAAGCAATGTAATTTTGTTTAACTTGCACTGTGTGTGGGTCTGAATGACAGTAAAGTTTACTTTGGCTTTGAAAATACATAAAGGTTCTATAAGCCAGCCATGGCCAGATGCAATTGGAAGCATAGGGGGAATATATATGGGAATAAGAGGATGGTCAACATGAAAAAAATTTATAAAATTCATATGATAATAACCCACTTGTGCAAACCATAAATACATACTTGAACCTTATTAATTAACTTATTTATTTGATATTTGGCTAAACAAGTATACACATCAGAGCCAGATAACATATTAGACATTTGTCCCAAATAAAAAGTTTTATCCAGAACTACTACGCCACCTCCTTTAGCAGTTGGACGAATCTCGATCAATGGAGATTCGTGTAATTCTTTCAGCTCCTCATGTTCATCTTGTGTTAAATGAAAAAAACCTTCTTCTTACATGTAGACAAGAATGTATGCCAGATATTATTCTCGCAAGTTTTCATAAAGACTTCCATTAACAGGATGCAATGTAGGTATAAATGTAATAGATTTTTTTGAAGTACATATCTGTCATGCGTGGGGAAACATGACTCTAAGAGAAGCTCTTCTGGCAAATAACCTAACATCTAGCAAAACATCCACTAGTTCCGAATGAACAGATGGAATAAACGAAAGTCATTTCATCAATACAGCTACTTGATGAAGCAATAGACAGATGAAATATTATAAACTAAGTCATTAGGGTTTTGTTCTGCCATTCTTTGTGATGAAGTTTGCAGTCACTTTCATCCTCTCTTTCCTCAGTTTAGGGAATGCTCCTTTCCGAACATCTCCTCCTTCCAGATTGGTTCTGGTGATGACAACAATAAAAGGGATAGGATAGGATGTTGTTCATTAATGTGAGTGATGCTATTTGCATTCATTGTAATAGTAACTGTATGTGCAGCAATCCCTTCCAATGCAACCATATCATGCTCATTATCAGTGGCATTGTCAGCTCTATTTACATTTCCTGGCCAGGAAAAATCTGTCCTCTGCTGGACTCTAAAATGTCTCGTTATAGCTTCTTACACATGATACCCTTAAGCCTCGATTCATATGCTGGTACATTACCCAGTGTTTCTTCTAAGCTCAATCTTTGAGATTTACTCATATAGGAAGTCATTAGTTTACGTTGCAGTATATTGATTTCTTGTGACAGAGAGGTCTCAATGGGACTTAAAAGAGTCAAGAATTAATCTCATGTAATCAAAGGTCAAGTTTAAATTCAATGGCAGAAAAAAAACTTCCTTAGCTGCTAAAGGTCTTCCCAGGTGCAAACAAGTAAGAAAAAAACAGAAAATATTCCTGAGTTGACCACCACTGAGCTAGAAGATAGCATTGAATCCTTAATGTTGAAAATTTAAAACTTTAGGCTTTATTTAAACATAAAACTTCATTTAAAACCAAAGGGTAAAAAAAGTTTAAATTCAAGGACTGCCATTGTTTCAGTAATTCAGGGTACATATTCCCATATGTAATTATCTTAAAGATGCGGAAACCTTGTGGTACAACTTTAAAATGTAAATATGCTTCAAAGTGCAAACATTGCCACTGCAACCATTTAAACTTATATAGTTTATTTTCCAAATCTTTCAATGAGGTCAGAAAACCTTCGGAATTACCTAAATCTAAGTCCAAACCTGACATGGTGGCATCATCGGCAGGTAAATATAACAGTGGATTCCCTTCAACAGCCAGTATGTTACACAACTCTTGATGTTGTGTTTGAGAAACAGAGCAACCTGGATTGTAGTCCAGCTCTAAATAACCTCCTTCAGCCATGGTCCATGTAGCCAAACACAAATCAACAAAATAATCCAAAGCAAGAGAGGTTACTTAAGATAAAGGATGGTCAAATAAAAACAGACGTCCAATATGTTATCTGACTCTGATGCATATACTTGTCTAGGCAAATATCAAGTAAATAAGTTAATTAATAAGGTTCATATGTGTGTATTTATGACTTGCACATGAGTGGGTTTTTACACAAACTTTGTAATTTTTTTCATTCTAAACATCCTCTTATTTCTATTTTATATGGACTTCCTAAGCTACAGAAAGGTCCCTATATACCCCATGTACATCACATTGTATCTGACTGTGGCCGACTCACAGAACCTTTATCTATTTATATAGAGAACATTTTTAAGACCCATTTTAAATTCCATACAATTTGTTATGGATCTATATAAAAGGTGTAGGACACTGACTGATTCTAATAAGATGATATTGATTACTTTAAATGTGAATTCACTTTTTTACTGTTATACCTAATGATACAGGAATTGAGTATATTTGAGAATTTTTATCATCACATAGTCCCTTTACTACATGTAAATTTTAACATGATTTATTACTTGAATTAATTCTAGAAAATAATGTATTTTTATTTGAGGATAAATATTATTTGCAAAAGGCTGACATTGCCATGAGTACTGTGTATGCTAATAGTTATGAGACTATGGTTCTAGCACACTTTGTCTTATATAATAACAAATTTTCTAAACACATTAGATATTATAAACATTTTGTTGATGATGTGTTTTTAACTTGAATAGGGTTGATTCAGTGTTTGAATGACTTTATTAGGTATTTGCATAGCACTACCTCTTTTTTTAAATTTACAGTCAATTATTCCTACACTTTATACTGACTTTTTGGATATATGTGTTTGTTTTAATAATGTCAAAGAAATGTCAACTGCTTTATATAAAAAAAACTTGTAATAAAAATGTGATTCTACATAAATCTAGTATGTATCTGAGACACATTTATAGAAATGTATTGAAAGGGCAGTTTATTAGACCTGCAAAACTATAAAATAAAGATAATTTTCTGGCAGGGGCTTTTTAAGATATGCAACAGAATTTTATAGATGGGGCTATTCCACTGCTGAAGTAGATAAAACTATTGATGATGTTTGGTCACTTAGACATAGTGCTGCTAAGCTTTTTTTCTCAGATTCTGAAAATAATAAGAATAATGTAGCTCATGATAGTTCTTCAGATTATGATAAACCAAGAGTTACACTGAAGTAGTCGAATGATGTTAACATTATATGCTATATTATTAACACAAATTGGCCTATATTGATGGCCAATGATCACATTAAAAATATTGTAGGCAGTAGACCATCTTTTTCCTTTAAAAATAGTAAATCATTAAAGTGACAATTATGTTATAGACAATCTCTAAGAGCAGATAATAGGTCAACTGGATGTTCTGGTACGTTCCCATGTAATTCCTGTGGTGCTTGTAAATATATCTGTTCTCAGTCTCAGTTTGCACATCCTGAATCTGGACAAGTATTTAAGGTAACATTTTATGCTGACTGTAAAAGTCCAGATTTAGTTTATTTAGCACAGTGCATTAAGTGTCCTTGATTTTATATAGGGAAAATTAATTGCACTTGAAAAGAATGCATTTTGGAATACATTTATGATATTTATGATATTAGGAAACAAAAAATATGTAGTTAATAATGACGATACACATATGTATTAGAATTGTTGAATTTCAACTTGCGAGGTGGTAGTCATGAAAATATTATTCCAAGTACAGAATTTAGATGGATTTTATGGTTGTAAGCAGATAAGGTTTTTGGGTTAAATGAGACTGTATCTTTAAAACCTTTATTGAAATCATGTGCTCTTAATAGGTAATTTAATTGTGTGTGTACGTGTGTGTGTGTGTGTGTGTGTGTGTGTGTGTGTGTGTGTGTTTGTGATATATATATATATATATATATATATATATATATATATGGATTCACTTTATAGCCTCGAAATACTGAAATGCCAAAATTCAGTATTTCGAAGCTATAAAGTCGAAACCTTAAAACAACGAAAACTCAGAAGCGCAAAATTCAAAATATCGCACACCGGAGATTTTGAATTTCGCACTTCTACTCCACACACACACCTTCCTCCCTACACAGAAGTAAAAGCTCTCTACTACATAAAAGTAGGGAGGCAAGACCCCAGCACCCCCCATGTGAGGGGCTGCACCCCCCACATCCCCCTACTTAAATATTCTAACTCTGAGGTCGCACTACATACAAACACACACACAACACCACCACACAAGCTACATTCTCCTCACACACACAGATCACAGCAACAAAGCACACTAACACACACAACAGCCTCTACCCAAAACCCTTAACACATACACACTTACTTGAATCCATAACCACAGCAAAACCTCAGAAGTGCAAAATTCAAAACTTCCAGTATTTGAGGTTTTAAATTTCGCACTTCTGAGGTTTTTCTCTTTTCAGGATTCCACTTTATGGGCTTGAAATACTGAATTTCAATATTTCAGTATTTCGAGCTTCTAAAGTGAATATATATATATATATATATATATATATATATATATATATATATATATATACAAACACACACACACACACACACACACACACACACACACACACACACACACACACACACACACGTGTGTGATTGTTTCATTGTACTTATTTTTTTTATCTGAAGTAGCACCTGTGCCGTGAAAGAGCTTACTATCTTTACTAAAGTTGTAGAATTTTAACTGCCATGTTGGTCAGTCATTTTGTTTCTTTCAATTTGGCTACATAAATAACTTACTGCAGGCAGTTCTAGGGGACAGCGCATGGCTAATTAGCATATGTCTCTCCTGGAATGCCTTATTAGCATCTAACATGGCTATGGGGACAGCCCACTGGGTTGCTGCATGATTTGAAGTTGTAGCACCATGAAAGGTCTGTCTCTGAATCAGACATGGTTATTGTGAGGTACACACCTCATGTATACCTCATAGTAACCTTTCTGAATCAGGCCCTGCATCTATACAAATCAGTACCCTTGAAATTAAATTATTTAAATTGGGAAAAATTAAAATAAACCAATGAACAACCAAGAAAATCACATCCATAGCATTAGAGGCAAAATAGAACCATTTCTTAACATCTAAACTAAATCTGAGTAAACTAACTTATTGTTAGAGTTAAACTATAAAACCTGCATATTGCAACATAATTCTCACTATACAAGAAAGCCATATCCAGTAGATAAATTATTCAATTGATTAAAAGAAGGGCAAAATGAGCTTTATCATGGGAAGCAATAAGATCTTGATAAACATCATGGACAGGTTCTGCACAAGGTGTGGATATAAGCATAAAAAGAAATTTAGATGAAGCAAGTGTGCAGAAGCTGTGGTAAGATAAATCATGTTGTTAAATGTGTAAAATAAAAGAAATGAATCTATGACCAAACTTAATGTAATTGGTAGAATAAAGTCATGAAAAAGAGCACTTCATAGGAACAATGAAACTGGGAGAGTAAACAATGGACAAGAGTATAACATAGAAAATTTAAATATGGTATCCTTTTTATTGCTGCCACTGCCACTGAGCATAGGATCATTGGATCCAACTTGTTAAATTCATGCTATTTTCATATATGTATGTTTATGTACTATATATAACCATCAAAAATATGTTGGACATACAGGAAACCACTATGGTACAGCATATTTTTTTTTATATAGTTGCTGTATTTCTTACTCTATGGGAAAGATTCACAGTCTATAAGAAAGGAATGTTTACAGATACAGGGATGTCAATGTGTTTGAGATTTCCAGAGAAACGTGTCTAGGAAGTGCATGTAGGGTATGGAATGAGTTGTGTGTGTGCGTTATGTATGCAGTTTATTAATTGGTGAGAGTGCTCAAAAGTGTGGTGTAACTGATCTGATTTTTTTGTGGTTTATGTGTGTGAATGCATAGACCATAGAGTGTATATGAGATGGATGGTCTAGGAGAGTACTGTATATCAGGCTCAAAAGGATGTTTGCCATGGTAAGGTTTTGTGTGTGGGATTGTATAATCCACTTCAAGCAGTCTATGTCTGGTAGTAAGATTTTTGGTGTATATTTGGAATAGTGCAATATATGTATGTGTGTGGGTGTGTGTGTGTGTGTGCGTATGTGTGTGTGGGTGTGTGTGCGTATGTGTTGGCATATATGTATGTGTAAATTGGAGCTATCATGCATGTTTGAAATGGTTCTTAGAATGTATATAAAAATCTTTTTGGTGGAGACTATATTAAAATAGTGAAGTGAGGGTACTGTTCAAGATAAATATTTACATGACTCAGTGCTGGTTATCTCAATTTTAGAGTTGGGCCTCAGGGTCTTTTTCCCACACTGGGGATGGGGGGGGGGCTTAACCCCTTGTAAGAAGTATGTTTTCTTGCTTAAATTTTACATAGTATGTGAATTTGGTTTGTGTGTATGCAGGGGTGGGGTGTCTGTGTGCCTTTGTGCATATTCATGTGGGTGAGGGTTGCTGATGTCAGTGTTTTGATTAGTTGAGGACTTTGATATGCCAGTATGGCAATGTGTTTCTCACTGCTAGCTTGAACTTGGCTAATTTGATACTGACATTTAAGTTGTAATCCACTTTTAAAACAAGAACACCAGTCAGAAATATAAGCAGAGAAGCTTGCAAGTAATTGCGGTGTGTTGTTTCTACTTGGTATGGGTGCAGAATGTAATGCAATCATTGCTGAATCACATAAAATACTGGATCTGAATGTCATAATTGAGCTGTGTATGCACAAGTTGCTTACTTATTCACTCATTTATTTGTTTGCTTTTTTTTTAACAGGTAGGATCCAAGACTCTTTTCATGACCTAAACCATAAGGCAAAAAATAGACAGTAAAGTGCACTATAGTACTTTCTGTCGAGATGTCAACAAAGTAGTGCACAGGCAAATAAATGTTGACGCAAAGTAGTTTCCCAGTGACTAATTCAGATTAAAGAAAAAAAAACTTGTTAAAGCTGCTGTTCATGGAGTCACTATTGAAGTCAGCTGTGACTTTTGAGTATGCCTGAACCCTAACAAATACAAATATAAATGTAAAGATATTATAATCACAGAAATTACATAACATATAGACAAACATATATTATAAACACGGTTTAATCTGCCACGAGGCTAGATTTTATGTACATATTGTGCTGATTAGTAGTTAGCAAGCTTATAGAGGTGTACATACATTGCTGTAGACTAGCTATGGCTAGTATAGTATTTACTTCATCTCTGTATATATGATTAAACTTAAAAACAGTACTAGAACATATATGAAGCATTAAGTAAGTAAAATGCATATGAATAAATCCAAATGCTTATAAAATGTGAACAATTATCTGAGCAAATGCAGAGTAGAAGAAATCAGACACATATAAATAACTAAAAATGCAAAATAAAACAAACAAAGTGAGTTTTAATTTATGGAAAAATTGAATGCAAAACTGTAAAATTAGTAAATACAATGCATTCAAATTTCTTACCAAGCAAGTCAATTATAATGCATATAACATCCAGGGGCCACTCATAGGTGAAGCCACTAAGTTACTAACTATTGCATGAATAAATAAAAATACCACCAAACAGGCAAATTCCAATGCTAATAAATCTAAAAGGGCCACACAGCAAAAAACTGAAGTTGCTATAACCAAAGAATACTGCAGTAGTGATTCCAAATGTTAGAAATTGAATATTAAAAGCACCAAGAAGACCACTGAAAACAGAGTTCACTGAAAAACACTCATGACTGTAACCCAGGTACACTAGTTTTGTAATGTTGTAACAGCAATAGCATACACTGTAGAAATGCTCCTAAATGACAAAAGGCACCAGAGGTCATTATGGACCACATCTGACCATAACACAAGTTAACTGCAACATTAGAAGACTATGACAACCATCCAGATTGCTGCAAACTTAAATATATTTTCAGAAAAATCCCAAACAATGAAGCAGAAATGCTGAAGGATTAATTCAAGCCTTGTCTGACAGTCCCAACATGAAAGAAGAAGAGGTCCTAAAACACTAAATGTTTGAGTATAAAATCAGGAATGACAAACTGAGGCATTCGAAATCACTTTGTCAGTGATTGTGGCGCAGTCAACATCGTTCACATTGTGTGCATGATGCGTCCTGAGGCTTATTACTATGCATCCAGGACTGATTTTGCTACAGAGTTTCCAGTCATGACCACAGTACAGATTGCCAGATTGTGTTCGACTACACTGCGGTGAGACAAAAGTACGACCAGCTGTGGTAAACGTTGATAGTGCCTGAGCATCTACAGTAGTAGTTGCAAGGCCACACTTACACTGGCAAAGCTACGTTGCAGATGTAGTGTTGCAACTTAAGGCAATATATATGCAGATAAATGTTCTATGAAAGGGAAAAAGACAGACGCCTGCAAAGACAGTTGCTGACAAAAGCATGGATTCATGACACAGTGGAGACTGGGATATGATAGTACTTGAATGTAAAATTATGTGAGACCCAGACCTAAGAGGTGGAATGCAGTTAAGTAACGTGATGTGCCAACCTACAGTAGTCATGACAGCATCATAGTGTGAAATGTGTACTTAAAGTGAAGGCCATTAAAAGTAAAGCATTCAGCCCTGAGGGGTTTTGACCCATCACCTCTGTCCACTTACAGTATACTCTCAGTGCTTTAACAAGGAGAACCAGAACAGGAGACACAGTGAAGGTGTCAGGAAAGCACAGGGGGATGGGTCTCATCTGTAGACTGTTAATAGGGTAACATCATGTCAATTGCCACTACACATAGTGGAGTTAACATGTAAAACCATACATCTAAGATGACTAACATCATCTGAACGCTGTCCAATGACATGTTAAGTAAATGGAGCTAAAAGGCAAGCTATGTTGAATATCTCTACAATGTCCTTCATTTCCAACTTAAATGTTCTTATTGTTTTTGAAGTATACTATTGCTTTATACCATATACTATGTTATTAGCACATGCACATTATTAATTTATAATATGTTTGTAACCATTAATAATGCAGTCTGCTAGTTTCTATCACATATCTGCAAATGCTGCATTTACAATATATGAAGATGCCCTTCATTAATGACATCATAGCAGGTAAAAACGTGTTAGAAAAATCATACTGTCAAGGACCATTTTAATAAAAATACTATCTTATTTGCTATAATAATTCTTACAGTTTTACACATTGTAAATTTCTCTAATTGTACAGTAGGATATAGTTTCATGTCAATTTCACATTTCCAGACAGACTTAAAACCCTAGTCTTACCAGTAAGATGCCAGTCATTTTTTTTAAATATTCAAAGACTTCTGTTCACATTTCTTCAACACTTTGATATCATGACCCTTATCCAGTAGTCAATATTTTTTTCAAACATTTGCTGTTTAAGTTTTAAATATGCTAGAGTCACAGTTTTCTTTCTATATACTCTGAGAAAGTCACTACAGAGTAAACAGTGGATGGGGTGGGCATTGATTGACTGCACATAGAAATAGACTAACAGCAGATAGTGTAATAAATATACCTGAAGCATTCTAGTACTGCAGGACTGTGTTCTGGTAGAAAAAATGAGAGAACCTAAACTCTCTAAGGAAACAATCACCTCCTGGAGACCCTTTAGTGCACCTTATAAAATGCTCTAGTGGACTTTTTGAGGAAGCCAAGACAGTCAGGACTAGATGCATCCACAGATAGGGCTAAACAATGAACATGTAAAGATCTTTCCTTTCGTGATAGAGCACAGCTTGCAATAGACATAGAGACAAATGATTTGTCTACATTTTAATTGGGGGGATTAGAATTCCACGTTGGTGTCTGGTAAACTGATACATCAAAATCTGAATTTGTCTGGTGACCCAGAAGATGATAAAGCAGGTATCCATAAAAGAACAAATGAAATGTGAAGTGTGCCATCTCTTTTTTAAAACTGATCATTAGTTTCTGCAACAAGAAACATGATTGATGATGTTTTGTCAGATGTAAAGTATAGGCTACCTCTCACAGAGCTTTGGCTTGGCTTTTCTTGTTAGAACAGTTGCTTCTTTTGCATACTGCAGAGTTTTTCTTTCACAGGCTTTAATTGGGGTTATTGCCTGACTGTAGTAAATCTTTACTGCAAAAAGACAGGTTGTTTCTTCAGTGTTTTTGTAGTTCTAACAACCCAAAATATTTGCACACTGTGCTTAAGCCAAGCTACAACTCAAGGCGTCAGCAGAAGCTTGAAAAGCCTTCTTACAAATTTCACTGTACTGCTGTACTTCCAAATATAAGCCCCTAGATGGCACATCTGTCTCTCTGTCTCTCTCTCTCTCTCTCTCTCTCTCTCTCGCTTGCTCTCTCTCTTTCTGTCCTACCAATAAATGAGGCCCACTAAGGTTGCCAACTTTTCAAATGACAAAAAACAGGACATTTGTATGTACACTTAGATTTTGCACGATGCCCAGTGGACAGGAATTGATTTCACATTTTCACAAAATAAAAGCTTACTTTTGTAATATTTGAGATACTTATGCTGTTTCATATAATATTTAGATCTTTCAAATACAAAATAATTGTTTTATGCAACTACTAATGGAAATTTAGGAAATATTTTGTGTCGTAAAATCTAAGGATGTTTGCCATTTTCATGTTTTCTTTTTTTTCCCCACAGGGCAAACCTGCCCAAACATGGACTGCCCTGTGCAAAGAGGGATATGCAGTAACCTTAAAGCCCACTGATTCACTTGCATAGCCTTCGTAAAAAAGGTTTGTTACTGTTTCAGGCGTTTCCTATAATATGGCCTGGCTGTATGCACTTACAACTTAACAGCTTCTGTAGGACAAATGATATAAGCCTGATAAAACTCAGTGAATTTCATCCTGGAATATTTATGCCTTTCTCTGTCTACACTAACATATATAATGTGGTACAGAAACAAACGTAAGGGTAATACTGTAAAAGAAGTGAAAAACAATGTTGTCCTACCCAAAGTCTCCATTATCGGCATTAGATCTTGCTTGAAGTCCACTTTGAATTTAGGCAGTGAAACAATTGTTTCTCTGAAGCTGGTTTTCTGAAGCTTCTTTATCAAGGCCAAAAATATAGGCAAAGTTAACTTTGCCTCAATTACAGACAGTTGCTGTGATATCGACTGTGGCATTATTATGATAACACTGCTGCTATCAGACAGGCGAAATCTTCCAACCTGATAAATGAAAACATAAAGAATTGAAGAAGTTTTGTGACTGAAGCTCTGTTTTATAAAGTGTTTAATGAAACAGGCTAGCAGTTCAAGTACTTTTCATTCAAGTCTCAGCTCAGACATAGTCTTTAAATTTGCTTTTCACATTGCTGACCATTTTATTCAGTTTACATTCTTCCCTTCATTTTGTGTCTTTGTTTTTTTTTTTGCAATTTGAAGATAAAACAGTTAAAAGAAATTGTACAAAAAAGGAAATAAATAAAATAAATACAATAATATCAAGATGTACTATTAACAATGCACGTTTTAAAGTGAGTTAGAAAGTGCTATGTGTTGCTCCAAAATTCAACGTAGTGTAATGCTTTGTCGGTTTATATTAAAGTTTTAGATAGTTATGAATATATTAAATATAGTATCACAGGTGTAGTCAATTAGCAATGTTTTATAAGCCTACATTCGCAAACAAATGACATTAATACTACAAGTTTTGCTGCTATTGCTGGCATTTATAAAATTGCCATGCAACCAAACTGCCTTGAACAAAGCATCAGCCACACAACACTGTTAAGCAAAGTGCTCTGAGACCTATGAGCTTGCATACCCCATACATGCAAATACTACTAAAATTTGATCCCAGTGAAGTATAAATATGTATTTGAGCATTCTTAATTACATGGAGACCAGAGCAATTGTAAGTACAACTTTAGTCACAAATGTTAGCTTCACAAATAGCATGTCCAGCTGGTACACAGATATCCATGACTCTTTCAGTGTAGATATGATAACATAACATCCTCTGCATTTATACTTTTTCTTAGATAAAATCAACAATACATACATGACACAGAAGCAGTTAGTTAGTAACATACATTTCAGGTTTTAATTTATTTTATTTTATTTTTTACAAGTAGGTAAACTGGATTACTACAGTTCTGACCTAATTGTGGTAATTAGTAGGCAGGAATTGAGAATAAGTACACAGCAGAAGAATAAAATATTAGCCAGTTTTACTAAATTGATACAGAGACAAAAATAAAACTTAAAGCTGTCAGTTACACTTACTATTTAGATGCATTTAGATGGTGTTTGCATTACTGTCTTCAAGTCATTTTGATAAGAACAACATTTCATTCCTCCAAAATTCTGTCACACAGTGTTGCTGCCTTTCTTGGACGTGGATGGTTACTGAAATGCCCCTCATATTCATTTTAGTAATATACATGCTGCTGATTGTATCACAATCCACCTCTCCCATGGATTTAGCTTCTGAAGGAAATTTGTTACACCTCTCAACTTACAAACAATAGAACGGTAGGTATGTCCAGCCACAAATCTGGACAACTAACTAGTAAAAACTTTGAGTACCAAATAGCACATAACTCTTCCCGTTTCCTGTAAGAGTGTGGGATACTATTCAGCAACATGTTTAAAAAACAGAGAGTGACAAAAATTATGGAAAACATATGCACTTTATTAAAGAGACAGTGTAAAATTTATAGACTTCAGTGAACTGTAATTCAAAAGTCTGCCACACAAGGTCATATATTTTTATTTCTGAAAAAGGTATCCTCTTTCTTTAAATTATTGCTGACACTAGTATGTCAGTCATGTAATGTGGTTTTCTAAGTACTAGACAGTTTCAGAAATCACATGTGATGTGGGGGGTTCAGAAAATTGTGTGATGGGACAAATTAAGACTGCAAATAGGGACAAATCGCAGAAAAAAGGTATGTCTTGAAAAATGGTACAGTTGAGAGTTTTGCGACTCAGGACAATGACTTCCACTGGTGGATAGTATGCCACTGTCATCTCTGTCTCACAGTAGCAGTGGCTGTCCTTGATCATTCAGCTCTCTAAAGTTCTGTCTGTCATCCTCTTTGGAACGTGATACTGTTTGGTCATCATCTTCTGGAAAAGGCAGTGGTCTGTTCTGTAGTCATTGCCTTCTGCATATGGTTGTGGTTAGCAATGCTTCTCCTAATGATGGTTAAATCACATGCAGGTGTCATGCTATGGATTGGGAGGGAGTTACAGACAATGAACAGACAGTGCCAATCATCACTCCTTTGTGAGCATTAGGTGTTCATTAACGTTCAGTTGGTTCCTGGCTGTCACTAGTTGAACATTTGTTACCTGATTTACATACTTCTCTCAAGTATCCTGTCTAAAGTTAATAATATATCTTTGATATCTAGATCTTGACAAAGTTTGGCCCGATTGTCATTTGCCATTGTTATAGTCTATGGTGAGTATCTTCTGGTCTGTGGTAAAACTTCTCAACTGTCTTTCATTGTTTTTTATACCTTTTGTCCCAGTGACTGCTGACCATCCGGTCTCTCCATTGGACTCAAGCCCATTAGTTCCATGGGGGTTGGAATCATCCATCAGATCTACTACAGTGAGAGCCACTGAAGGGCAGGAAGTCATTCTGGCAGCCTTGAGGGTTGCTTGTGCCCTTGCCAAAATCCTATATATGAGGTTATTTTTCTAGCCTAGCCCCTCCCCTGGGCAGGGAGAAATGAAACCTGCATCACCACAGGGACCACAGTGTCCTCTCTTTGACAAGAGCATGCTTCTCTGCACTTGCTCAACAAAGGTGACTGCCAGTCAGTGGCTTGATGTCCCACACTTCTGCACCCAGGTCACATACCACATCCCTTCCTCTGAACGATTCCTACAGCATGCAACCAGTGTCCAACCCTTCCACGTATCATAGGGTTGCTCAATCATCCCTGCCAGTTTCATTAAGCACCTTTGCCACTGACTGACCTCACTTCAGCTGGATGGTATCCAGGGCTTTATCTCTGTGCCACTGGGCTGACCAACTGTTTCTCATTTGGTTTTATTAAGACCCCTCTGGAATAGATTTTTCTATTAACTAACAACTGCTGGTTTACTATACATTGTTGAATGTACAGGAGTATGATCAGCAAACACAAAATAATCTTTCTCTTGCATTGTGTGAGCTTATCAGATTCTCATTTCTTTAGCTTTTCACTTACATTTTTCTACATTTCCATCAATTTAATCAGCAGCTAGATGGCTAACTGTACACATGAAATGTTTCATACAGTGTTGTTTGAAACTGTCTTACATTTCACTGATTTGAATTACAGACATTTACCACTCTGAACATGTTTGGAAAGGTATTTTTTGTAACCACTATTCTTATCATCAACATAAGCTTTGCTGTTACTTTGGACTCCATTCAGATCATTCCTGGCTGCTTGGAATGTGCATCACCTATGATAAGGAACAATGCATCTCTGAAAGTTTTTATAATTCTAGTACAGGTACATTACCGTGACAATGATAGTCATTCACAAGGGTGGTGGGGAGCTGGTGGTGATGGTGCATTTTGGGCTATTTGACAATAACTGCAGCCTTCAATTTCTTTATTATTATGAGGCCACAACATGAAACACATTTTTTATGCATTCCTGCAGGACTGAGCCCGATGCCTCCTCTACCTGCACCCATTCAGCCCATTCATTCTATGCTTGTTGGAGCTGGGAGTCCTGGGCAGGCTAGAACCCTACAGTTCACTTGCTCTTGCTGGGAAAACTCCCATGAGCTAATTCATTAGTGGCGAAAGTCAGTTTGTATGGAGTGGGCCAAATTTTGCTTATCCTACGGATGCTCTACCTTCTTTCCTGGCTGAGCACCCCTCTCCCCAGCAATGGCTCTTCTTAATTCCATTATAACTGTCCTCTAATGTTTCCCCTCAGCTTCATTTGTGGCTTGCACATGGCAGCATCTGTACAATAGACTTCAGCTTCATGGAGTAAACACTTAGTGCTTCTGCTATGTGTCACCTATCTGAGGAGCCACAGCCACCTCCCTTCCTCCAGAATGGGTGAGCTGGCAATGGTCACTCACACTTGTCCTCCTGCCAGCTCCCCTCAATGTGAAACTTTGAGCAAGGAGCTTCATCCTTGCTGTCCCTGGTTGTCCCTCCTATATGTAATGTCCAACATTTTAGAACATGAATGGCTAGGATTGCTGTTCTCAAGCTACAAAATTAATTTACTTGATATATAGATTGGTACCATTCTCTAGCTGCAGTAGACTACTGCCTCTAGAACATTTTTTATAACTAATTCATACACCAGTGAAAATAGAGAGTTATTATTGGTTCACTTTGTATAACATTTGTCAAGGATAACTTGGAAAAAATGACTACTGATGGACATTTCTGGATCTACAATTACTGCTTGTTCATGTTTTTCATATGGCAGCTATGGTTGTCCTCTAGAGCTACACTACTGTTTTTATTTTGTTCCATTTAGTTTTGTAAAGGTGTCACCACAGAAATAGGAACAAATACTGTAATCTGATTTCAATTAACTGAATACTCCACGTCTTGCATTAAAAATAGTAATGATTTACGACTGATAATTAGTATAAACCTTCTTTTATGTGTGCACTGGATAAACAACTGTACTCCTAAATTCAGGCAAAGTATTTCTCTATAAATATGGGAATATTCACATTCAGCTTTAGCTTACACTGCTGTTGTCCTGTCACGTCTGGCTCTTAGTAAGTCAAGGACATTAATACATCAGGCCTGTTTATCAACAACTGATTTTTAAGGCCTTGCAAATTGATGTTAATTATGCCGCCATCCATTACAGCCTCTGCTGCTCTCTTTTTCTTTTGCCTTTGACCTTTCCCATCAGCAATATCTTCCTTCGCGAATCCTGTCTTCACATTACGTGGCCAAAGAATGTTAGCCTTTATTTTTAGTATCAGACTTCCAGTAACTGATTTGGGTTTATTTCCTCATGTATTGGCAGGTTTTCTCTTCTTTCAGTCCATGGAATCACAAAATGTTTCCTCAAAAAAACATTGATTTTTAGGTACTCGGTCTTTCTTATAGTCCAACTCTCAAAGCAACGTGTTACTACTTGCAAAACCATAGTTTTGTCTCTATGGACATTTGTTGACAATGTGATGTCTCTGTTATTTGAAATCTTACCAAGATTTGTCATAGTTTTCCTTTCAAGAAGAAAGCATCTATTAATGTTATGGTTGCAATCACCGGTTGCAGAGAACTTTGAGCTCAGGAGCATAAAATCTGTCATTGCCTCCATTTCTTCCCCATCTAGTTGCAAAGAATTAATAGGACTAAATGATTATCAATAGGCTCTGCAACTCTTCCTCACTTTCAGCCTTTAGATTAATATCATTTACATCTCTGAGGTTATGACTAATTCTTCCAGCATTTCTGATTCCAACATATTCTTCATAAAACCCAACATTTTACATACTATTTTCAGCATAAAAATTGAATAATTAGGCTGATAATAGTTTATACTGCCTTAAAGCAAATCCCTGTGTTCAAGCAATGAAGCGGTGCCAATTCTATAAAAAGAAGCACCACGTGCTACCCTAATAGGTAAAGATTACTTGCCTGCCCCAGTTTCTGTCACTATAATCTCCTTCTTACCCATATATTCCCCAAATTACCATCCCCATCTAACATTCTTAGGAAAAAAAAGAAAAGGGGTACCTGCCCCACAAAAATGCCCTTCTTCCACCACACCACTTTTCCATTCCCATTGTTCTTCTGTGTGATCCTCTGCTTGCTCTCCAACAATTTCAGACTGTCCTATCATCTCATTCACTTCCCATTTATATAATAAAATCAGTTGACACCTTGCTGTGACGTCCTTAGATGGGCTCCCAGCTGTGCCCATGTAGCAGCTATGGGGCCCTCCAATGTGCATGTGAATGTGCATACCTTCATGCACACTACCTGCCTGCTGCTGTTCCCAGGTCATGTGGTCATTCATAGCACCATCAGGTTAGCTGTATGGATACAGCCATTTTTGTGACAGTGAGGCTTCATTATGCAGTACTGTCCCTGGCATGCCCATGCTATGCTGGCACTTATGCATACCATATCTCTATTAGGCTATATTGGTCTACTTTCACAATGCAGTTTATTGCAGCACAGTTGTATTCTTCTTCTTTGTGGAAACATTTTTCAGTTAACCATGTACAGCTTGTAAAATTCACTGTTTATACACTGGGATGTTGTTTTATACTAAAATAATGGACCATAAAGATGTATAATGGTATTTATAAAGTAATGTTCTAAGGAATTTTCTCCACTGTACTCTTAATTTATATAAAATATGAATGTAATTAAATTATAATGTATTGTTCTGATCCTAAAACTGTACTTAAGTTAATGAATTTAGTGGATGGGCTGGATCCTAGTAGGGCTATCCGAGTTAAGAAAACATACAAACATAACATACAGGGCACTTATATAGTACTTTCTTAAAAATTAAAAAGTGCAACCACTTCAGAAGACTGTTATACTATATTTGCTTACAAAGTTATGGTTTAATTCACTCCTTTAATGCTTTAAATAGGTACCATGTTTTGTTAATTTGATAAAAATGAATTATATTGTTTTTGTAATATTAATAAAACTGGGTTTTACTGTACTGTCATCACTATTGTTTTGTAAGATCAACTGATTGTCTGACTAATTATTCTGATGTAATAAAGCAAACATTTGAGGTTTTCTAAGTTATTTGATAATCCACCAAGCAACAACCTAATTTTGATGATTATTATTTTATTGTATGGTATATCATTCATTGCTACATCCCCCAACACAAGATTAGAGACTTACAGTAATATAGCATTACCTTGGCATGCAGTAAGTGGTCAGTAGTGGATGCCAGTTCATACTTTTCACTTGTCATTGTTGGAACTAAAATCACTTTATCTTTGGTTTTGAAGAACTCTTTGTTCTCTGTTTCTGACTTGTTAAAGACAGTCTTCCATGTTGCTAAGTGAAATCAAAAGAAGTTGCATTAGCATTATGATACTGCAGTATTACGGACAGAAAATAAAATATCTTTACTGGTTAAAAAATATTTTACTATATAATTCAAATTCTGCAACAACAGCAGCAAAGTGTACCTGTCAGTAAACAAAACAGTTTCAGTAAACAAGAACAGAAATCATCTTGGCTTCTAGAACTGCTGAGTCCAAGCTAAACCTTATTCTCTGTACGCAGGCATCATCTTGTGGTAAATTAATGACCCTTCACCTAATTCTCATGTAGTTTCAGTACAGGAAATGCTTGCCTTACAATAACAGATTTTTAAAACCTTAGAATTTTGTACCCAGAGTTTTTACTGTACAGCATTACTAAACATTAAGAACTTACTTTACTGTTTCAAGCCTTCAGTATCATTTTTCTGCCTTAAAAGGGGAGAATCAGTACCATAACTAGGGTGGGCAAAGTGGGCATCTGTCCTTGCATAAACAGTCAGGGGACAGCACTGGTTTTCCTGAAGAGCTGCAAGTAAAATGAAGCACCATCTTTGGGTAGAGCACCAGGCAATCAGTGAAAATCCAGTGCATTCCTGTTTTCATGTAAACATGTGTTTACTACTACCTAATGCAGTCCTTAAGACAAACAGAGGTATGCTTATATTATATAGGACATCTAGTGTACTGGTAGCAGGCAAATCTGAAGATTTCAAAGAGCATTTGCCTTATTTCACAATTGGCAGAAATATCAGGTGCATTTTGTAAATGCATGTAAGGTGTGTCTAGTAACAAGCACATGTGGATTTCTGAACTGCTCATGGAAATCTTTCTTCTCTTCTCAGGTTTATTTCAGGTTAGCAGACTGAACAAGTCTGTCTCCTTTGATCTGACTCCTTTGCTGTAAATGCCTCCTCATAGGTGACCCATTAGCTATGACCTTAGTAAAAGACAAGTTCTGAGCAACTCTAAATAACTCCTGGGATTCATTTAGGAATTCCACATGTAGATCTCTTCTCCAGGTACAAAACTTCTCATCTTGGAGGTGTTATCAAACATCTGCCTATGAGACTATTGTTTCTTCTGAATTTTTGGTTTCATATTCTTCTGAATTTTTGGTTTCAAATCTAGTAAAAGGTGCTCATATATGGAACTCAGTCTTCATAACATGAGCATTTCAGCCAGAGATGAAACTTATGTCACTTAAGTAGTATTTTTGTGGCAAAAAAAAAAGTCTTACCAATTTTGTTTCTACAGTATCACCTTTCATTTTCATGTCTTGCCTTATATTCTGTAAATATGTTTCTGCCAGGCCATTACATGAAGCATGAAAGGGAGCAAACAACATGCAGAATTATATTTCCCTTCATTAAATATATTTATTCCACATTTGTGAAATAAGATCAATTGTCAGAGAAAGACGTCACCAATAATAAAACTTCATTTTAGTTTGCAATGGCTGCTTGAGAAGTTAATAATTCAATATATACATATCTTTCAACCATGAATGAGCAATTAATAGAACTAAAATGCCATCTGTTATTTTTACTTGTATGTCATTTTTCCATACATGGAATCTGCCGGCATAATCCACATGTGGTATAGATCATGGCTTCTCAATTCCTTCCATGCAAATTTTCCTGCACCACAACTTAACAACTGTTCAGTAAGAAATCAAAAATCAAGTCCCATGCACTGTAATAAGCCAAATAAAATCAGACACTAATGAAAACGGAATAGTTTTTTTTCCTTCTAGGTGGACTGAAAAAACAAATTAACTTTTTTTCAGCGATGACATATTCCTCAGCACAATCCAAACAATATAGTTATTTCCCCATTTAAATATGAGTTAATGATATCACAAGACGAGGCAATGCTAATATATTACATTAAACATCTGAATGACATTTTTTACTATATTTTTATAAATAATTTTGGATAAATTTTCTTTTGTGTTATTATTTTTCTTACTCCCATAATAATTTACCTTGGATCTACTCAGAGGGGCTATTCTGATGCTGCAGACTGTCCAATGTGGTCTAAATGCACACAGACTCTACCTCTGCCTTGCTCAACTTTGTCAGCCATGTGTACCTGTTACATCCTCACAGGTGTGTGGCCAGAGTCTGACATGGATGTTGTGCGAGTACCATGATCTAAAGGAGGATCATCATGGCATTATCCCTGGTCTCCACCATTCCCATATATTGTTGAATGTCGTGAAGTATACCTTGCAATAATCTCACCGTCTGTATCTCAGTCTCACTTGCAGTAACCTGTGCCTGAACAATGTCACAGAACATTTGCTGTTGTGTCTCCGGAGACAGCTGTGATCAATCACTTTGTTTGGCACCCTGTGATCAGACTGTACATAGGGTATTCCACCCTCCATATTGTCCTGCTCTTTTTCAAAGGTTCCACATGTCAATCTGAAAGAAAGTTAAATCTTCCTGGGAACTGAACAACTTCTGTTAAAGGAACTCTAAATAATAATGGCACCATACATGTGGCCCAGCATTGGTGTTTTGGAATCATCAAGCTGATGCGGGGGTGGAGCTTCTGCCAGTAGACTTTATGACTGTGGGTCACTGTCCACAGGTTGTGTTATGAGAAAGAGAGTAATGCCATCATCATCAACTGCCAACATGGCTGTCAACATTAGCCTGCTGTGCTGCACCATAGTTTACCAAAGATGGTGCAGTTGCTGACAGACCTGTGAACAAATGGCAAGCACAATGGCATTCTATGGTACAGTATTCATTCATATGTATACCTCTGCATACTGAGCAGTACAGGTGTAAAGACAGAAATGTATACATTCCACGTGATGTTCCTGTGTGTTCAGAGAACATTGTTACTTGGTGGAAAGACACAGAGACATGTATGTAGTAATGGAATCTGCCTATAAATAAGTCAGTTGTCCCAGTGTCCAAACTGCCAGTTGAAGATACTGGACAGTTCTACCCACTTGAGGACACATGGTGGGCAGGCAAAATTACCAGTATCCAAGCCACCTTGAATATGACTCATACCATCATCATCAACACCATCATAATCATCACTGCAAAGGGATATCAAATTCTCCTCATTAGGATTGGGATTTGTCTGATGGAAGGACTCCCCCCCCACCAGTGCTGTTATCAGTAATGGCACTCTATTTTGCTCCCCTTCTGGCATGAGACACAGTGTCATCCGCTCTTTTCCTACTTTATTCCAATCTACAAGTCCATCTTCCAGGGACGTTCATGTTTGACAGCACTTTGATCTGTACTTTTGCATGCTCTGCCTCTCAAGAATTTCCTTTTCTGAATAAACATTTGCTACAAGTACCGCCATAAGAATGTAATTTGTTCCCTGTTGCTGTAATATGTTGTCCCCTGGAGTAACACAGTGGATATTACTAATTGTGAGAGTGCCACACACTAACTTGAGCACAATCTGTACTCCACCCTGACTGTGCTAAAAACTACTATATGATACTGTCCAACTTTGAATACTTACATTAGGTGTGTGTGTGTGTGTGTGTGTGTGTGTGTGTGTGTGTGTGTGTGTGTGTGTATCTCAAACCTGCATGGTATGGGTCAGTTAACTGCTGTATATTATGTACTGGTGAGCGTGTGCCTGCATGGTACTTAATGGTGTATGTTTCATTAGATTCTATTGTGTCAGTGCACAGAACTTGTGCATTTCTATTGCCAGGTGCTCATAACACTGGCAAACATTAAATGCTTACTGGAGCATATGATGAAAAACATTCTCAGGTGTATAGGTTCACATTCTGAAAGAATGACATCTGGTAACAGTACTAATAGCACTTTTCTTACCAGTACTGTAGATGTCACCAAAAAGCAGTCTTTATGGGAATGGAGGGGAGTCTAGTTATGGTAAGGGACAGAATGAACCGTTGGTTAACGATATATATGAAAGAGAAGAGATAGGGGATTTGAACGACCTGTCCGAATATCCCCCATTAAGGAGATCGGAAAGAATAAAAAACTATCAGGACCAAAAAAACTACAATTATGGGGGGTACATGAATGTAAGGGGCAACAGAAGGAACAACAGGAATCAATTTCAGCAGTGGGAGGGGTAGAAATTGACAATACAAGGACAGTATATAGGGTAGATAGCATACTGTCGCAAGGGTGTGCTAACAAATATAAAGGTCACACTATATACAATTATAGCAATAAGGAGTTGGAAAAAGGACACTTCTCTTTGTTATCTAAAGGCTTTAAATTTGTACCTAACAGAAAAGCGGATATGAATAAGGTGCTTATAGATTTGAAGTTATTTTTAAGAAAGAAAAATCTGGAAATTTTATTTCAAGGGCAGAATGCCACTCAGAATACTCAGATGTTAAGGAAGAGAAGTATGTTCAACCCACCCCTTCATCCCCAACTGAAAAATGTTGAGGTCCTCATGGAAAATAAATGAAGGTCTGAAATCTGTAAGAATAAAATTATTTACAATTTAACCAAAGAAGAGAATAGTTTATTAAGGAATTTAAGGGATGATAATACTTTGAAAATAGTGAGACCTGATAAGGGGGGTGGTTCTGTTATTATGGACCATATAACCTAGGAGGCAAAAATGATGGAAATTCTAGGCAACAATGATAAGTATGTCAGAGCCTCAATTAATGAAATCAATATAGGGAATAGGAAAATATACTTGGTCTTAAATGATATGTTGTTGGAAGGTTCAGTTGATGTAGATACATTTAAATATTTATATGTGGAAAAACCGAAAGTTCCTACTATTTTTGGGTTACCAAAGGTTCACAAAAACGTAGAAAATCCTCCAATGAGACCTATTGTTGCTTCTGAAGGCTCGGTCACAGCACCTTTAGCTAGATGGCTGGATGTTAAATTAAAGGCTTTATCATTAAGTGGGCAAGGTATTAAGACTCTTGGGATTTATTGCGAAACCTTACACAAGATATGTATGATGAGAACATTATTTTCATCACCATAGATATAGTTGATTTGTTTTCATCAATACCCCATGAACAAGGTCTTAAGTTATTTGAAGAAGCGCTAATAAAGTATGGAAAGTTTAGTAACAATGATTTTTATATTATTTTGACCTTAATGGAACTAGTATTAAATAACAGCTTTATTCATTATGAAGGGTAATTTTTTAAACAAATACAAGGTGTCGCAATGGGTGCAAGGTGTGCCCCTACATATGCCAATATAGCCTTAACAATATGGGAAGATAGGTATATTTTGAATTCAAAATATGTACAATATTGGAAATTCTATAAGCGCTTTTTAGATGACATGTGCTTCCTATGGGTTGGTTCAGAGGAAGACTCTGTAACCTTTTTTGAATATATATCAGACTCTACTGAATTCTTGAAGTTTACATATCAGATGGGTAAGAACCTTTTAAAATATTTGGATATTACTATAGGTAAGGAAGAGAAAGGTTTTTATTCAAAGATATTCAGAAAATAAACTTTTTCCAATTAATTTCTGGCCTTTGATAGTGCCCACCCTTATCATCAGAAAAAGAGTATTGTCAAAGGGCAATATATAAGAGGAAGCCGTATGACATCAAAGGAGAGTGATTTTAATGAGGAATGTATTAAGTTAAAATCTATGTTTAAAGAAAGTGGCTATCCCACTGACCTTATTGAGAGGATGGAAGATGAAGTTAGGAGAGGTAGATTAGATAAATTTAAACCCATTATAGGTGTTAAAAGTGATTTAGGGGGGATAACACAGAAGAGTGATAATTATGAAGGGGTGAATAACTTTATAGTGGATTATAATAATGATGCAGTTAAGATTAAAAAAAAATATTAGAAGAAAAATGGAGGAGGTTTGGTGAGATTTCTGACCTTAAGATGATTTTCGATGAACCACTAAAATGCACATATCGAAAAGGCAGAAGCTTAAAAAATATGTTGGAAGGTAAAAAAGAAATAAAAAAGGGCAGGGGACAGAAAGTAGGAACGTATAAATGTGGTAGATGTTCCCAATGTCCTTGTATTTATGGAAGAGATACTGTTTATGTAGTTAGCAGAGATAAAGTGATAGAAAGTAAATTCTTTGCCAACTGTGAAACACGCGGAATAGTTTATTTAGGGATGTGTAATCAATGTGATGCATTTTATGTAGGTAAATCTGAAAGAAAACTAAAAAATAGAATTTATGAGCATTATTGTGAAATAAGGACAAAATGTATTAGTAATGCCTTCTATAGGCATATTTTAAACTGTCAGGAAGCCAAATTTAGTTTTTTTGTACTGGAAGTAGTGGATAAAGATGTAAGGGGTGAGCCATGGGAGACCACCATTGAGTACAAGGAACTAATATGGCAACTCTCATTAGAAGCAAATAAGTTTCCAGGTCTGAATGATGCAATTTCCCTGCTACCTGTTTTAAAGTTAAGATCAGCTAAACTGTAAGTTTAGCGAGGTATATTGCATCATAGAATGCAATGAAGTTATAAAATATATGTTCTAGATGTATCAGATTAGTATTAATTGCATTTCTTGACAGTATAATGATTCATATGAAATATTCAGTTTAAATGTTTTTATGCATGGTATTAGAAGGATTGTTCGTGTGGAATCAAATTTTGACAATAGATGGCGCTATTTATGTGTTGATTTTTATTAAGGTATGAAAGGATTTTTAATGATGCATTTTGATGGAATATATAAAGTTTTTTAAGGTGATATTTTATTTTAAAAGATATTGTATAGTATTAATTTTGAAATAAATATGTTGAATGTCCTATATTGTAAATGTTTAGGATGCTTTTAAAAATGGAGTTAATTTAATTATTTAATTGTTTTATTGAAGGTGTTGATTGATTAGAATAAGTATAAAAAGCTGGGTATTATATGGGTATGCATCTCCATCTGAGGAAGTCATTGCAGACGAAAACGCATTGTAGCAGTGAATTGCGTTAATGTTCGAGTGAAATTGTGGGCTGAAAAGTCATCTGTGTTTGTGCTTATCGGAACTGTGGTCTGTATATGTTCCGGTGATGTATGGACTGTAAAGTTACGTTTGTCCGTGTATTTGGAACTGTGGACTGAAAAGTCAGCCTTGCAATAAAGTGCGTGCTGAAATACGCTATTTCAGTACTTTTGCCTCTTTAAACTGCTTTTTGGTGATTTGCTGGTTTATTATTTGAGCAGTTTTTTCCGTCTTTGTCTTAGTACTGTAGATGTACTTTCTGTGCTATCCTTTATGTCAGGAAATCTTTTGAATATGTTCACTCTTACACTTCAGTAATTTTGCTTTCAGTGTCTGGTTTTCTGATGATCCTTACATAAGTTCAGTGAATAGTGGTGCACAAACTTTTCATTCAAATAAGGCATGTTGGTAAACAGCTCTTTGAATCACAAACAAATAAATGGAGCCAAAATGATGGAATGAAATAAAATATGAAAAAATGCATTGGTTTATTGTTTCAGAAGTTATCTACCCCTTTTCCCTTCTTACTTAGCAAACGTGAATATATAGCTTTATTTTATGTGTGCTCTTCCTACATATCTATGCAGGATGTCTCTGGTAGACTTTTCTCTGACTTGCACAATTACAACTCTGCACAGTTCATTTGGCAGATGTCCTGATTGAAATCACTGTGGCTGTATTCCAAACAGATGGGTTATCACCACTGATCTCCTGCTGGGGTACCAAAGCCTAAATCTTCTATAATCCATACATCTGATGTATGACCTCACCGTGGGAGCATAGGAATACATAAGTGGACATATGAGTTCAGTCATCGGACTATATTGTCTCTGATCTCACAACTGTTGGCCTGATCTTTGCATGGACGTTTGTACCATAAGCCTTCTCAGATTTGGATAAGTGACCTGTATGGGGAACTTTCTTTTCTTGTTTGTACTGTATATCTGTGATTTTATTAGATGTTAGCTATGAGGGGAAAGTGTGAATGGCATAAGCAGATACCCTAAAAAGACTTCCATTTCCAGTGCCTTTTCTGCTGAGGTGCAGAGCACAACTACAAATCTTGTTCAGTTTTCCAGTCATTCCTACCCAAGACATTATGCTCCCATTTCTCATTGCTTAACATGTTCCTAGAATCTTAATGTCTGAAGTAGTTGGCCAAATTTAAGATGGCGGACCCCCTCTACTCCTAACATACCATACACTCCAAGAAAAAACTCAAAAGGCCTAAGCCTGATGTTCAGTCTAACCAGTCAGATTCCAACATAACCACAGAGGCTGCAGAAAGTAATTATGTGAAATATTACCATAACAGTAGATGTCCTTCCCTTCACTGTTGCAGTTTTCTTTACTAAAGGGATCCCTTGTCAAGAGTAGCCCAATGTTCAGCCAGTATACCAAAGCCTTAGTTTTTTTTTAAGGACATTGTATGTCACATGTATGGTCCCTGATCATGGTGTAAGGCATAAAGGTGATGTATAGACATACATATGTCAGAATTGAAAAGCCCCAGGAGGAGCAATAGTCCAAGCAGAAAAGGAGGAACATGTGTATCCAGAAAGAAAATAGAAAAAGGAGTAGAGAAAACTGGGGGAAAAGGGAGTGCATACTGCAACAGTGAAGTGAAGGAAATATAGTGTCATGATAAGGTTTTACAGAAATGTACTATGTCCTTCCAAATCACTGTTGAGGGACAGTACAAAAGCTCAAGAGGAAACTTGTGAGGAGGAAGGCCCAGCAGGGCCATCAAGAAACCCATGCAGGACAGCCCTGGCAAATCCAGCTCTAACCCTGGAAACCACATCCAGCTTGTAGTGCTTAATGAAGGTATGGACATAATCCCAAGTAGCAGTTTCAAGGATGGAATTGGTATCCAGTCCATTGAAAAAAGCACCAGAAGAAGCTACAGCCCTGATATAATGAGCCTTTACAGAAGCAGAAATGCTTTTCCCATGAAAGCTGTAACAAAAAGAAATGGCCTTACAGATCCATGAAGAAATTGTTTGCTTAAAAACAGCCACACCTAGAGATCTGGAATAAAAATAGACAAAAAGGTGCACAGACTTGTGAATGGCCTTAGTCTTATTCAAATAATATCTGAGCTGTCTGGGCAAATCCAAGGTTTGAAGAACCTTCTTACTGGCAGACTGAGGAGAAAGGAAAAACATGGGTAAATGAATGGATTGATAAAGAGACAATTCATTAATCACCTTGGGCAGAAAATAAGGATTAGTACAAAGAGACACCCTGTCCTTATGAAAAATTAAAAAAAGGAGAAAAAGTGATAAGGGCCTGAAGCTCGGACACCCTCCTAGCTGAAGTAAGGGCCAAAAAAAAGAACAGTCTTCCATGTACAATGCTGTAAAGAAACTGAAGCTGCAGACTCAAAAGGAGCCTGATTCAATTGTTCAAGAACAAAATTAAGGTCCCAGGAAGGAGGAATAGGCTTTCTGAGAGGCCTAATATGAAGGACTCCTTTAGGAAATTGTTTGACCTCAAACCTAAAGGCTAAAGGAGGAGCGAAAGGCAGACAAGCAAAAATAGCTGAACTATGAGCTTTAACTGCAGAGTAGGCCAACCCAACATGGAGAAATTCACATAAATAAAAGAGAACCAAAGGAACCTCCACAGAAAGTGGATCCTGGTTATGAGCAAGGCACCAGACAGAAAATCTCTTCCATTTGGACAAATATGATTTCCTGGTAGTGGGTTTCCTGGCCTCCTGCTGTACTCAAAGCATGTTCTCAGAAAAAAAAGGTGTCTAAAAGGGATCAAAACCCGATCAACCACAGTGTCAGTTAAAGAGTGGAAAAGTGAGGATGGATGACATACCCTTTGTCTTGTGTGAGTAGGTACACCCTGTGAAGTAACTTGTGGTTATTGCCCTTGGCTAGATTCAGAAGAAGAAGAGGGAACCAGTGCTGTCTGGGTCAAAAAGGCATCACCAACAAGATTTTGGGGGAGTCCTGTACTATCTTGAGCAGGGCTCTTGGTATGAGAGGAAGGGGAGAGAAGGCTTAGAAAAGCAACCCCTTCAAAGAAAAAGAGAGGGTGTCCACCTTCCATGCCAGAGGACTTGGGTTCTGGTGCAAAAGAGAGGAAGATGTCTGCTTAGAGGAGAGGTAAAAGGATCACCTGAGGAGTTCCCCAGTGATGCACAATGTCCAGAAACACATCTCTGTGAAGCATCCACTTGTGAATCTGTGCTAGGGACCTGCTCAGAGAGTCTGCCACAATGTTTTGTTCTGAACAAATATATGCAGCCTGAAGAGTCACCTGATACTGGATGGCCAGATCCCAAACCTGTAAAATTAGTCTGCACAGGAGGTAAGACCATGTTCCCCCTTGCTTGATATACCACATCACTGTCATGCTGTCTGTAAAGATTTTGAGAGGCCCTGGAAGGAAAAGAGTATGGAAGGCCTGAGGTTGATATAGTCTGCCCTATGATGAAGGGGCCAAAGACCCTGCACTTTTAGAGGGTCAAAAGAAGCACTCCACCCTGTGCCTGAGGCATCCAAAAAAAATTCCTGAGAGGGGACTTGGGGGCTGAAAAAGAAGGCCTGGGTTGACAGACAGCTGATAAATCCACCACTGAAGCTGTAGTTTGAGGCATGGAAGAAGAGGAAATAGAAAGTCCAAATGGTGATAATGTTGAAGCCAAAATAACTTTAGGAAGCACTGTATCTTCTTCATATGGAGCTTGGCTAGAGAAAGCATAGAGATGGTGGAAACTATGTAACCCAGATTCCTTAGAAACTCTCTGGCTATAACTGAGACCTGAAGAAGAAGGGATTGAAAAAAGGCAATTAAAGCCAGAGCCTTGGGTGGTGGCAGTGGAGCCAGCATGGAAATTGTCTGGAACTTGCACCCAAGAAAAACATGATCCTGAGAAGGAGTCAGGAAGGATCTCTGGAAGTGTATCATAAACCCTAGGCTTTGCAAGATGCAAACAGCATAGTGGAGATGCTGAATCTAGGCCTCTGGGAAGGAAGCCCCATATAAACAGGTCATTCAGGTAAGGAAAGATTTGTATCCCCCTCATCTTGCAAAAGGCAATCACAGGAGCAAGACATTTGGTGAAGACCCTTGGGGCAGTAGAAAGATCAAAGAGCAAAGCAAAGAACAGAAAATGCAATGAAGAAACAGGGAAAGCAAACCTTTCCTGAAACAGGTATGAATAGGAATGAGAAGATAGGCATCTCTGAGATCAAGAGAGACCAGGAAGGCTTGAGGAAGAAAAAAGGAAACAAGGCCTGAATGGACAGCATTCAAAAGGAAGGGATGTTCAGAAAAGTGTTGAGCTGAGAAAGCTTTAGAATTGACCTCCAGGTGCCTTCTGTCCTGGGAACATCCTGGAATAAAACCCCTTCCCCTTTTGAGGACCAGAAACTGCTTGGATGGTACCTTGAGAGAAAAGGCTGAAGGACATCCAGAAAAAAAGGCAGCTGTTCCTGAGGAGGTTGAGGAATGCCTAGAAAAGGAGGAAGGAATTTCCACACCATGACATGCCCCTGATGGATAATGGACAGAACCCAAGAATTAATTCTGAGTGATCTTTAACCAACTGGGAAGAGACAGGAAAAGATGAAGAGACATAGGAACCTGATCTAGGATGGAGGGATGAAGAGAGTCAGACAGAACCTGGTTTGTCTGGAACAGGAGGCTTCTGAGTAGTAGGAGTCTGAGTAGACTTAGCAGAAGGAGCTTGTCAAGAATCCTTTTAACCTTTGGGAGGAAGGCAAGACTGTCTATGTAGAAAGACAGGCTTAGTAAGACACTTCAGGTGCAATTAACTGTTGATAGGTCACCTATTCAAGTCACTGCTAGCTACGGGACCCCCTCCATGAATCAGGATACCCACTCTGCTTATTTGAATCTACTTGAGTCTATCAAGATACATTCAAACACCATGGTTTTGAGTGACTTGAACTACCCATCCATTGACTGGGGTAAATTACTCATGCTCAAACTCACTTGCCCAAAGGTTCCTCGACTTTGTTAACAACTGCCCTGGACCAGCAGTAGACACCCCCACAAGGGGTTCCAACATCCTGGATCTGGTGCTCACCAATAAGGGGACCACTCTAGCACCCCCACTGTGAGATCCTCCCTAGTACGATCCGACTACAAATCGGTCTCATTTGAAGTAACTATGACACCTAACCCCACCTCAGCAGCAACTAAACTAAAACACCAAAGCAAATTATAACCTCTTACATGATGGTATAAATAGCTTCACTGCACCTCCTCCCTGAGATGTAACTGGCAACTATGTTGAGCTCTATACCAAAGCTTTATACAAACACCTGTATAACTGCACTGACTCTGCTTTACCTGACAGGACCAAAACAAGCTCCTCAATGAAGAGCAAACCTGCCTGGTGGACAACTACCATTAACAGGCTTTACAATAATAAGAAGAAATTGCTGTCTAAAAGTAAGAGGGAAAGAGTCCTCCTAAACTGGAAACACTCCCTCCTCAGCTTAAACAAGCAAATTAGACTTCTTGTGAAATTCTCCAAAGCAAACTACGAGTCCAAATTAGTTTCCTCAACAAAGGACAACTACAAGGCATTCTATAGTTACATCCATAACCTAAAAGGAAAGGCCTAGATTTGTGCAGAATTGGTAGTTAATGATACCACATATACTGAGCTTGTGGACATAGCTAACATTTTGGCTGACAGGTTCAGTGAAAACTTCATTTCCCGCCACATGTACCCCATGACATCCTTACCATCTGTCCCATACCTTGTACCTCTAAATAGCAGGTCATAAATGCCCTCTCTAAGGCCAAAAATACAGCATCTATGGTACCTGATAACATCCCAGGCTGCATCCTACATGAGCTCCAACATGAATTAGCAACACCATTGGGTACTCTTTTCAATCATAGTCTAAGTGCTGGCTTCATACCAGCTGAATGGAAAACAGCCACCATTATTCCCTTGCATAAAGGTGGTGCTTCCACTGACCCCCAGAACTATAGACTTATTAACCTAACTAGTCTTATCTGCAAGGCAATGTAGCAAATCCTCATGGACCTTATCCACAAAGATATAGGTAATCTCCAAACACTTGATCCTACTCAGTTTGGATTTGTCAAAGGGAAATCATGCCTGTTAAACCTGGTGTAGTTCTTCAAGACAGTCACCAAGGCCCTGGATGAGGGGAAATCTGTGCCTACAGCCTACCTGGACTTAGCCAATATATTTTACACTATCCCCCACTCAGGCATCAATGACAAACTCACCCAACTAGGCATAGACCCTTATATCGTTAGATGGGTCGCTAACTGGCTCACTGATAGAACTCATATAATCCAAATTTGGGGAATCCACCTCCAACAGCAGACCTGTAACCAGCGGTGTTCCATAAGGATCAGTCCTGGGACCTCAGCTGTCTGGAGCCTATTTTTCTGTAGTGCAAGCAAAAACTAAAGGTCTATGGTTAACAAAGTTTGCTGATGACTACATCCTGGGAGCAGTCATAGAATCTCCAAATGATGTCAACATCCTACAAGAGGGTCTCACATAAACAAATGATTGGTGCCAAAGTCATTTCCTTAACTCAATGCAAAAAAAATGTATTATCATTCTTTTCTGTAAAAGTGATGTTCCTGCTAACTACCACACAGGTTGACAGCAACCTTACCTTTGACCATCATGTCTCCACAGTGGTAAGAAGGGTATTCTATATTGCTCATCTCATAAGTAAGGGCATTGCCTCCAGAAAAAAAAGAAGCTATTACCTCCCTGTACTCTTCCCTCATCAGGCCAATAATTGAGTACAATGCTCCTTTTGGTATGCACCTTTCTAAGCACCTGCAGCAAATGGATAAACAACAAAGGTTCCTTACAAGGAAAATTCAAGGTCTTCACCATCTGTCCTATGGGGATCATCTGAAATCACTGTCACTTAATTCTGTTTCATGCAGACTACTCAGAGGTGATCTCTGCCTTGCATATAAGGCAATATCTGACCCTGCATTATTGGAAATGCTTCATATCCAAAAATCAGATGGTACACGTTACTCACTCTAAAGAACTTAACCTAGTATGTGACATTAATAAAACCTGCTGGAGGGACAGATTTGTCTCCCAGATGTTATCACACCTTTAGTAACAGACTTTTACTTCATGTCAAACAGAGCACCTCATTGGCCCTCTTCAAATGCAATCTGGACGATTGGATGGGTGACCGTAAATTCACCCTGGAGGTTCCACCTATGAGAACTTGGCTAGGCTTGTAAGGGCCCTAGGGCCATTAGCTTAGTAACTTCCTATGATCCTTTGATTCCTCTTAAATTTGGAAATAGGGGAAACAAAAATATGCTTGAATTCCTGCAAGGCCTTGCCCTTCTCCTGCAGGGACTTAAAAAGCTCAGCAGCTGCAGAACCAAAAAGATTCTTGTTGTCAAGAGGAGCATTCATCACTTTAGCCTTAACATCATCAGGTAAAGGTTGGAGGTGAAGCCAAGAATAATACTTTAACATAAAACCAAAGGCAGCAGCTCTAGAAGAAGCATCAGCTACATCATAGCTACACTTAATAGAATGTCGCGCCACTTGAGAAGAGCAGCCCAACAAAGACAGGGCCAGAACCTTTCCTTCAGAATCAGGAAGGTCAGAAATAACCTGACAGGCCTGAGAAAGAAAAGCTATGCACACCTGGTCATATGAGTCTGATAATTATACCGTGAAAGGCCAGGGTGGCAGCACTATATACCTTTTTGTCCAGTCACACCATGGCCCTACTGTCCTGGACAGAAAGAAGCAGTTTAGTGGAAGGCAATAATTTCAAAGGTTTGTCAGAAGAAACAGACACAACAGAGGGGTCACCAGAAGGACATCCGTAAAGAAACTTACAGTCATCAGACACCTTATAACACCTGTCCGATTTCTTAGGGGCTGGGGGCTGGGAATCAGAAGCCTAAGAATCTGATGTAAAAGTGTCTAACAAGGCAGGTAGAACTAGACAGCAGAGGGCTTAGGGGATTCTATTTGGAGGAGTTCATAATACCTCTTCTGGATGTCAGAAACCTGGGTACAGTCCCATTAAAAAAATTCCATCATATGAGAAATAGTATCCACAACAGAATGTTCCTCAAAGGGAGAATCTGGACTAATGGAGTATTACTCCTCAGAACCATAATCCAATGGAGAAGGAATCTGAGATGAGTAAGTCAAGGACTCTTCCCCAAAGTCCAATTCCTCATCAGAAGAGTCCTGCTCCCTAGGCTTCTTAAGAGAAGTAGATGTCCATGGGGGGGGGGGGGGGGGCAGGAGCAACAAACTCCCTGGGAAGGCTTCAAGGCCATAATTGCATTAAAGAACTTCTGTGTAAAATCCTGCCATCCACTCTGGGGATTTTTGGGAGCAGATGAAATATGTTTTGTTTAGTTCTTCTTCTTCAAAGGAACATCAGCCCTAAAGACCTTAGGAGGTTCGGACCCTTGCTGACACTCAATCAATGCAGCAGGAATCTGCTCTCGAACAAGAATCTGTGGAACATTCCTTGGTCCCTCAGATATAATCAGCCTAGATTCCCCCTTTACATCAGTAACGGACATCTGCATTGCCTCCAGGGATGTGACAGAATCCGGATCCATGCTGGCCTTTGAAGCGGTCGCAGCAGAGGAATCTGACGGAACAACTGAATGATCCTCTGAGATTTTCCAGCCTTGAGAGAGACATCCTGGGGAGGGGGTACAGCAGACAAATCTGACATGACATTTTGGTCTTCTTCTGGGCAGATATCTGACCCTTGGGATGGAATGATTCTGACATCACACCCTGTGCCAACAACTTAAGATGCTTGTTCTCTAGGTAGATAGACAAAGAGGAGAGATGACTATGAAGGATGTTAGGAGCAAACTCTTGACAAATCGAGCATGAAGTATGGCCGTGAGAAGCATCCAAGCAAAAACGACACTGCCCATAATAGTCCTTATGGGGAATATGTCTCCCACACTCACATTTTCCCTTTCTGGGTGACATGTAAACTTGCAACTAAAGAAAAAACAAGATAGGAAGAAAACCCCAATGGCGCACTTATCTGAAAATGGCTTGGTAACCAGCACAAACGAAGGAGCGTTCAGACCGATAATTGAAGATGGCATTTGGGTTGGTGGCAAAGAAGTTCTAAGGTATGTATGTCTGCATGTCATCTTTATGCCCTATGCTGTGGGTGGGGAATCACACATGTGACATATGACATCCTTAAAAAACCTAAGGCTTTGCTATACTAGCTGGACGTTGGGCTACCTTTGGCAGGGGATCCCTTTAGTAAAGAATACTGCAACAGTAATATGGAAGGACATCCTGTGGTACATTCAACTCTTACTTAGACTCCCTCTACAATTAACTCATTGGAGGCCAGTATGGCATCCAAGTACTGCATGTCTGAAGTGAATGCTACTGTTATGGAGAAGAAGTATCACTCAGATTTTAGCATGGGAAGAGGTCCAGGATTCACTGATTGATGCACATCAGGGGTTGGTGCCTCCTTGCTTGATCCATGTAGATATCATCCCTAAGAAAAAACATCAGAAGACTAAGTATGTCCCCTCCCCCATCCTTCAAGGGAGAAGGAGCAGACAGACTTGCCTCAGGGGCTTTTAAAGGCCCTTATGGTGCTTAAACCTCTGTCCCTTTCAGTCCCTCCACCCACTCTACAGAAGATTACTGTGGAGACTTTCTCTGAGGATGAAGAGGAGGCCTCAGATTCAGACAAGCATTCTTTTACATACTCCTCTTAAATTCACTCACTCAGATGATGAGTACTCCCTCTCCCTGATTCCCCTGTGGACAAGACATATTTTGGTGAGTCCATTGTGAATTTGATGAGACATTCTGAGTGGGAGTCTAAGCAAATATCTGATCTCCTTAAAAGATACTACAGCCTTTAAGATGTGGTCACACCAGCCTCTTTTCCTGTCCCTCCAGTCTTGGAGGCCTTTCTTGATGGTTTTACATCCAAGTCCTCTGCTCCAGACTTTCAGCCTCCAGTTTCAAACACGCCTGATAGATTCAACAAAGTTCCAGATGAAATTAAGATTTTGCTCAACAATCCTGTAGCTGATGCCTCAGCTGTCCCCTTAGCCTCAGATTAGCCTTCTCAGCTGCTGCCAAATGTCAATGCCTAATCCTCTGACAAGGACAGCAGAGTTATGGACAGGTGGGGTAAAAGTTCTTTGTTTCCTATGCCCTGGCCTTCAGGGTCATAAATTACCAGACCCAGATGACCAAATGCCTTCTGTCCATCTTGGACAACTTCAATAAGGTTGTTGACATGATGGGGTTAGACTCCAGACATCAGATTTTGTCTTTGGTAACTCAAGTTATTCAGGTGGTTAGACACAGTATGAAATGTAACTATGATGCTGTTGAGGCCTCATTCAGAATACCTGCTGCTGCCTTGATTATTAGGAGATTCACCTGGTTATGCAATCATCCTCTCCCAGAAGGTTTTAAGGCAAACATCATAGATTTCCCACTTGACAGGGACCTTCTGTTCAGATCACATGCAGCTAGTTTATTCAAGACCTTGTAAGAACAAGACAGGACTATGACGTACTGCAGATAAATTCTTCTTCTAACATTTGTGTCCTGATTCCAGAGAAATTATCCTTTGCCAGAAGAGATCATAGGCTTTCTCAGAAACACAAGAAGGAAGCCAGAAAGAGATTTTCAGAAAAACCTGAAAGGGACCACAAGTCTGGGAAGCCTTCCTTCACAGATAAGTCAGTGGTCTGTCCTACTCTTGCCCTTGGTCCCTCCCCCTCTCCGAAGGATCATTGCAAACAAGTGGGTACTCACCATCATCCAACAAGGTTACAGAATGTCATGGAAGAAGCTCCCTTGCTTCAAAGGCATCCCATCTCCTTCACACAGCCAGTTGCAGCTTCCCCTGCCTATCCTACATGACTTACTTTCCCAAGGTACCATAGAGGTAGTCCTTCCTCAGTTTGTAGGAAGAGGATTTTATTCCAGGTTGTTCCAGGTGCCAAGAAAAGGACAGTGGAGATCTATACTGGACCTCTCAGCTCAGCACCTTCCTCAAGGTACATACTTTCAAAATGCTGTCTCTTTAGATAGCTCCTTCCCTTTATACTTTCAAAGACCTTTCTAGTATCTTTGGACTTGAAGGATATATACCTGCATATTACCATACACATACACCCATCTTGCAGGAAATTACTGAGATTCTCTACTGACTAATCTCATCTTCAGTTTGATGCTTTGCCCCTTGGGCTTTTTATACCCCCCCCCCCCGACTATTCACAAAGTACCTGGCTCCAATTATAGCCTTCTGCAGGAAGGACTCAAGAAATACAAATATTCTCCTACCTACATGATTTGCTTATCCAGGTCTCATCACTTTGGATTCTACTGCTGCACCTCAAGTTCTCCCTCACCCTCCTCCTGCAACTGGACTTCATGGTCAATTTCAAAAACTCTTTCTCTTTAGCTCGTTCAGGATCTTGTTTTCCTGAGTTGCAGATTAGACACAAAGAGCATGCAGACCTTCTTGTCTCAGGAGAAGGTACAGAGACTCACAGCTTATTACAGTCCTACTTCCCTCTCCAGGCCTGCTTGCCAAAAGAAACTTTCAGAGCACTAGGTTACATGGCAGCAAGTATTTCTATGCTTCTACTTGCCAGAATACATATAAGGAAAATACAGTGGTACCTGAAAAATGTATGGTCCCAACACTCTCACACCCTGGACACACAGAACTCTCTCATACCTTGTCTCAAGAGGGAGATTCTTTGGTGACTGGCACAAGTGAACCTCAGTCCAGGGCTGCCCTTAAAGGTGCACACTCCAAATAAAGAACTGTGCTCAAAGGCCTCATATGAGGCTTGGGGGTGTGGACAAAGACTCACAAGGTCTAGGATCATTGGCAAACCAACCTTGAGGTAGAACACATCAACGTGAAAGAGATGAGGACTCTTATTCAGGCTCTATAAGTCTTCTTCCATCTCTGGAAACCAGGACCTTTGACAATATTCACAGACAACACAACAGTCAAGAGGTACGTAAACAAGCAAGAAAGGAAAGAGTCTACTGATTGTGTAGGTTGACTCAGATTGCCTAGGACTTGGCCATCAAAGTGAGCATGTTTTTTCAAGCAGTTCATATTCCATCCCAGGACAAGTTCTGGCAGACTCCCTCACCAAGTCCATTGAAGACCTCCAAAAATGGATGCTCAACAAACAAGTCTTCCTAGACTTAGTCCACAAGTGGTGCACACAAAAGATAGACTTATTTGCCTTAGAGAGCAACAAACAGATCAATCTATTCGGCAAAAGGATTTCTTGTACCCAGGCTTGAAAGTCAGATGCCTTGTTTTTCCAGTGAACAGGAAAGATTATTTTGTGCCTTCCCTCTACCTCCTCTTCTACTTAAAGTCTTCCTAAAAATCCAAAAATAAAAAAAATAGGAATTCTACTGGTGACTCCACTCTGGACAAGACAGCATTGGTCCCCCTTCTCTATCTTCTAGCCAATGGAAATTACCATATGCTACACCACAAAGTGGACCTGATCACACAAAAGAAGGGCTCATTGCTTCACCCCACCCTATCATCCCTCAATCTAACATTCCAGGATTCTGATCCCTTCCAGATACCAATTTTCTGAGGATGTGTTTTGAATTCTGCAGGAGACAAGGAGACCCATTACCAAAAATCATACATAGCCAAATGGAAGAGTTTTTCAATCTTGTGGCAAACTAAAAATCTGGACCCCATAAACTGAGTGGTTCCTCCGATGCTATCTTATTTGTGTGAGCTCATTAAAGCCAGTTTGGAATATTCTTCTGTTAAAGCCTACCTTTCAGCCATTTCATCATTTCTTCCACTTACTCCCTGGTTATATCCAGGCTTGAGGTCAAAGAAATTTTAAAGACAGTCCTACACTTACAGCCACTGAGAAAACCTGTACAACCCCTTTGGGATCTCAACTACAACT